>NW_026586463.1:2122239-2147395 GCF_907164565.1 Psammomys obesus
GTGTGTGTGTGTGTGTGTGTGTGTGTGTGTGTGTGTGTGTGTGTGTGTGTGGATTTGGCCACAGGGAGGTAGGTGATTGTGGGTCTGCTACAAGAGATCACCAGGACCCAGGTGTGAAGCCCCAGCACTGTGCCACCACCAATTAATCTAGGTCGATGTTAAATCTGAACCAGCTTCCCAGGATGTTTGAAAAGGACTTGATGACTGTTTTTCAAAGACAGATAATCAAGATAATGAATAACAACATCCACATTTGGTTATTAATTAAGCTACAATTTCAAAGTAAGGAACTTCAAATGTTATATTAGTTAATGATACCATGGTGTGATGTTAAAACCCTGTATTTAAAATGTGCTATCAGCTGTAAAATGGATAATTCCTAAGCGAGAGGTTAGCTTTTACATTTTATGACACCCTGAAAACACAAGATTTCAACCTTTCTCCCTTAGCTCAGCGGAGTTACAAGCTTGTAATCTTTTCAAAGAACAAGCTTAATCAGGAATGTTTAAGCATCTTAGCTTTGATTAACATATATAAATGACTGAATGCATATGTGCATTTATTTAATGACGTAGTTTTTCTACATAGCCTCCACTAGCCTCACATTAAAAATCCTCCTGCCCCACCTCTCAAGTGCTGGGGTTGCAGGCTTCTGATTAACACACATTAACTGTATATACATACATACTAATGTGGTTCCGAGTGATATTCTAGACATACATACAACATGCACTGCAAGAAATTTATAGAGCATTCTGACCAAAAAAAAAAGGAAATGGTTTCATTTGTTTTGTGATGCTTTCCAGAGCAATTAACTCACATTAAAAAAGAAAGTTGGTTTTTTTTTGTTTTTTTTTTTTTTTTTTTTAATTCAGCAATAGATGTTCTCAAAGCCCTTCTGGCCCTGGCCGGGACCCTGCCCTACCCTGCAGCAGATGCATGCTCCGAGTGGACGTTAGGTGGAAGACACCGGCATCTGTGAATCCCCACCGTGGGGCTGACTAAAGCGAAATGGAGCCGTGGGGGAAGCTCAGCGTTGTTCCTGGCGCTGGGAAATGCCGCCCGTAAAACTGTTTAACGGTTAAACAGGAGGCAGATGGTAAGAGGGGAAGCGAGCACACATGGGATCCTGCTGCTAAAACATTCAAAACCCATATAAAGAAACTGCTCACTTTTAAAATAACCTTTTAAAATGTGCTATGAAGGGTAACACACAATCATGATAGAAGACTTGGAAAATGAATCAACTAATAAAGGTGAAACACTAATCCTTTTCATATATATATATATTTTTTTTGTATTTCTACTAACCTATTTTTGATAGTGCAAATATGCATATACAAGCATATTTAAATGAGGTAATAGGCCATTTATTTATTTATTTATTTTGGTGCTCTGCTTTTTTATGACTGGGGGCAATTACGATACTCCTACATACCATGAGCTATCTCCTAATTTTTTTTCTGAATGCTATGGATCTGGTCCTGCACTTAACACATGCTAAGGGCACTTTCTACCCCTCAGCCCTAAGTGGTGAATTATACAGGTACATACTGTGCCACTGTGCAGGGCAACAGTCTATTCATCCCTCTTCTCACTGTTCGATGTTTCGCTTAACTTCAGCTCTGTATTAGCAGAAACGCTGCTGCAGCCAATATCCTGAAATGTAGATTTCAGAGTACTTCAATATCATCTCCTTATATTACACTTCCTAAAATGCAAATAATAGTCTAAAATGATATGAACTCCTTTTAGGATTCTTGTTATAAAGGTCACATGGTTCTCTGTGGAATGCCCAAATTGACATCGATGCATGAAATAATCCATTTCACTATACCATCATTAAAAATGAATATTGCCATGTTTATCTTCTAATTATTAATATTTGCAAAGCAAGTGAGACTGCTATCTCATCATTTTGACTCATATTTATTTGATTAGTGAGACTAACGTTCCCGCTTGTTCACCTGTTGTTTCCATGGCTTTCCTTCTCCTCCCTCCTCTGTGGGCTCTCTGCTCAGGCCCTCGGTGCAGTTACTTGGTGTGGCGCTGGAGTTTCCCACGCGTGCATCCTAGACAGTCTTAGAAGTTACCAAAACTGTCTTCCCATTATATTTGTTCCTGATATTTCCTCAGTTGTGTGTGAATGCTTTAATTTTATTTGTAGTGTTTTTAAACTTAAAGAATCTACTTAAGCTGTGTGTCTTATTCTGCAAATTATATGTACGTGGATATGTGTGCTGGCGTGCTGGGTCAATGTGCACGTGACTGCCAGTGACCGTGGAGGCCAAAAGCGTCAAAAGCACCAATCGCCTGGAGCTGAAGATCCAGGTGGTTGTGAGGCACCGAACTCGTGTCTTCTGCAAGATCAGGATGTACTCTTAACTGCTGAGCCATCCTGCCAGCCCAGAAGCTCTCAACCTGTGGTCATGACCCTTTTGGGGTTAGAATGACCCTTTCATAAAACTTGCCCAAGACCATCAGCAAACACAGCTATTAACATTATGATTCGGAACAGTAGTAAACTTACAGTTATGACATAGCAATGAAAATTATTTTATGGTTAGGGGTCACCACAACCCGAGGAACTCTATTACAGGGTTGCAGGATTAGAAAGGTTGAGAATCACTGCTCTGGCCCGTAAGTTCTTAATATATTAATATAGTCAATCTTTTCTACCCAGGCATTTTTCCCTGCTTTATCATGCTCAGGAATTATTTCTCTCATACAAAAGAAAGTATACAGCTTTATAATTTACATTACACATGAAAGAATTATCATATTAAGTGTTTATGTGTTAATTTGTATGTTTTAGGGTTTAACTGTTACAAGTTACTTTTGAAAACTGTTTTATAGGTAGTGTGTTGGAAGCTCATTTTATTATTTCTCATAGGCTTAATCAACAAATGATCCTGGGGACACTGATACCTTTTTCTCAGTGGTTCTGAAGTTTCATCATCAATCCCTGTCAATGTTCACATGACCCCTGAATGATCCCTTGGGTCACTGTCACTTTGTGACATTTGTTAATCTAAGGCGAGTCAGGGCAGATTCACTGAGTTCATTTGGTTAACTCTCTCCACACCGGTTTCCCAGGAGTAATTGTGTCCTGGGTGAGCAGCCTCCTCCTTAGGAGGAATCCCCCAATCTTGTTTGAGTCCTGCCTTCCTGCGGTTGATATCTCCACTCACTCTTCCAGATGTCCTTGCATTTAGCAGACAGGCACAGCTGTGTCTGGCTAAGTCTACAAGTGACTTTGGATTCAAAGATGATGCTATAAGGGTCTGTCGAAGGAAATCTGCTTTGGTGGCAAAAGGGTAGTAGAAGTTTTCCTTGGCAGTGGTGGCACATGCCTTTAAATCCCAGCACTAAGGAAGCAGAGGCAGGTAAATCTTTGAGTTTGAGGACAGCCTGGTCTACAGAGTGTATTCCAGGATGGCCAGGGGTACACAGAGAAACCCTGTCTCATAACACACACACACGAAGAAGAGCAGGAGGAGGAGGAGGAGAAGATGATGATGTCACTGTGTTGCTGTCTCCCTTGTGGAGCATTACTGTTGGAGTTTCTAGAACCCAGAACCCTGAGCAGCAGTACCTGCGAGTCCCTCTGCACACTGCTATCTTGCAGTCTGGCGTTGCTCCAGGTTGCACAGCCTCCCGGTACTCACTCTGGTCTTCCTGAATATTCTGTGATCTATCATATTGTGGCTTTCAGCGAGAAAAGGGTCAGACATACATGGATATACAATACGTGCTCACAAAACTGACGGAAACTCACAACATTTAGCTGCTGCTTCAATGAGAACAGCATGTCAGTGTTCAAGATAACTCAGATTTCAAATACAGTTCTGCTTTTTGTTCTTGCTTTTTGTTTTCATAACAATCCCTTTTAAGGCTCCTTACGGTTTTTATGAAGCCTACTTATTGTTCTTTGGTGGGGAGGGGGGTTATAAAGGGGTATGGGAAAGAATACAAAATACTGTCATTAAATGATTTATTTATTCTATGGTTATTTTGAACTGGTTATACATGGTAATATATAAAAATGTAACTTCTGCATTGCTGTCTTGTATTAAGTTATCTCATCCACTTGCAAGTTTAAGACATAGGTACATAGTTCTCTTGGATAATCTAGATTATTTCTATCATATAAACATAACTTCTAACATTTTGGACTTATATATTTCATTTCAATTTTATGTATTACTTGACTATGAAGAGCTCCTAGAATAAAGTTAGACACTAATGAGGAGAGATTTTAATAAAATGCTCTTAGCATTTCACTGGAATAAGATAATGACCGTTAGTCTAAATTAGATGGCTTATTGGATTATGAAATTCTCCATTCCTTCTCATTTTCTAAAGAGTTTTTGTAGCAGAAATAGATGTCAAATTTTATCAGGTGCTTCTGCAGCATAACAGGCAAGCATTTTGTCCACTGCTATGTTTTAATATTTGTTCATAATTAATCAGCATTCTTGAGATAGAGACCAGTTATTCTTATACTGTTTGGCTAAATTTTAATATTTATATTTCAAAATATAGTTACATCTATAATTTTTCTACTCTGTACTGTGCAAAGTATTTTTTTAAATTCTCATTTGTGACATATGAAGAAACCACTGCTGCTTTTTATACTGGAAAATTACCATCTTAAAATGTTTACAAAGTACATCTGCATACAATTTAGTTAAATCATGAGATCAAAGGGAACAATATACTGTGAATTCTCTGGAACCGGCAGTCCCGGAACTGACTCTGTACACGAGGCTGGCCTCAAACTTAGAGCTCAGCTTGCCTCTGCCTCCGAGTACTGGGAATAAAGATGTGCTCCATCGTGCCTGGCTATCTTTTTATTTTAGGTATTGATGATGTCAACTGCCATCAGATCCTAAAAAGCAAAAATCATGTCTTCAGTAAAGAATACAAAGCTAGCATAAATCAATGCTGAGAACAGTTTTAAAAAGTTATTGGTTGTGGATAAGAGTATAAAATACCTTTGATATTGAAAATACAAAATTTAATGTGATGCTTCCCAGCCTCTATATAAATTCATGAAACTGTCTATAATTTGGCCTGGTTAATTTTGTTGTGCCTTTTTATTTATTTTCACAGTTGGGATGTTTTGTTTTGTTTTGTAAAAATCATTTAAAGCTGGGTATGGTGGCACAGGCTTTTAGTCCTAGCACTTGGGAAGCAGAGGCAGGTGGATCTCTGAGTATGAGGCCAGCCTGGTCTATAGTGTGAGTTCCAAAACAGCCAGGACTGCACAGAGAAACCCTGACTCAAAAAGACCAAAAAAAAAAAATTATTTAAAACATTAAAACAATGCAAATGCAGCAATAGAAGAAATGCTTTAAATAACATTAGAAAAATATAAACAATCCAATTGCCTTCATTTAATAGAAAAACAAATTAAGCCTGAGTCTGAAGACAGAAGGGACCTATTCAAAGTCACATTTGACTGCGGGAAGACCGTGGCAAAGACGCTAAGAAAATTATTGTACCATTTTAACTCAAAGGGGAAAACATAAGCCGTCATTCAGTTCTAGGTTTCTACTGAACGGTCCCCAGTCTTGGGAGGAAGACAGCTCTGTAGCCTCCTGAAACACTGCCTTCTTCACTCCTCTCCCACCAGGACACTGTGATGTCACTAGGCACCTAATTCCTGGAAGTTTAGTATAACCAGCTATTGCTTCAGTTACAGAGAACACACTTAGGAGGTGCTTAGGTAGGCATCGGGTTGTTTTGGTGCCCCTACAACACATTCCTGATGCTTATTAAATGTCATTTGCAGTGAGCCTCAAAGAACATTTCCTGTGGATACAATTTCTAGCTTCTAGGGCCTCAGAAATTCAGGACAATAATGACTGCCCCCAACATCACAAACATAGGATAATAAAATGTTATAACTTTATAGTTTTTAATTTTTTATTACATTTATATTTTTTTTTGGGGGGGGAACCACATGCCAGGGCACACATGTGGAGGTCAGAGAACAATTTGCAGGTCCCAAGAATGACACTGAGCTTGTAAAACTTGTCAGCAAGTATGTTTGCTCGCAGACAGCATTGCCAAGGCTAGTACTTTAAACGACACTGTCCCAGAGGAAGCCAACAAATTAGTTAGCTGTTGATCATAAGCATTCATGTACTATGCTATCCATAATGTTTCCTGTAAGAACAGAAAATTCAGGAACGAGTTGAACTGTCATAGCACATTCATAAAATGGAGTATTAAGGAGATTTCATGATCTGAAATATACTCCAAAAATAACAATATACAATATAAGTACAAAACTGTATTTATGATCTCACACTTCTATGTGTAATATGTGCATATATGTGTAGATATACATAAATGTTTTAAAATATATATATTTCATATATGCCCCAAATGTTAAGTAGGTGATTTGTGTGGTAATTAAGACTTTTGATAAGTTTTACATTATCTATTTCCACAAATCTTGTTAACTTTCTATAATGAGCATGGACAGTTTTTAGAAACAGAAAACAGAGTTCTTTTGAGATATACCTAAATGTTTCAGGTATTTTTCAAATGAAGGTTAATTCTTCCTTCTGAAACTGTACACCTTTCTTCACCCGTTTCCTCCCCAGTCGAAGGGAACTAAAACCTGCTCCCAGGCCCGGATGGAGAGGGGTGTGCCTGGCTCCTCGTGCCCACACTTGACCTCTAAACTACACAAGGTTCCCACCTCTGAGCTTAGATACTTGAGCGTTTCATCACCGGCTCTGTAATTACCCAGGGTTGCCCCTAACATAAAAGCTAAGACTTTGAAAAGCCTGCAATTTACATGGCTTTTGTAGAGTGGTTTTCACATGCTACTGTGGTGAGCTCAAAAACCTGGGTTACAGCATCATTAAAGCTGGGGTTGTAATTACACCAGAGTGAATGAGTTCAAAGTCAAAGATGCCACTGCTGTATATGGTACTTAAATATGCCAGAAATAGAAAAGGGGTTGCTAACACATGTACTCCAGTTTAAAGTACCGACTTTTGCACTTCTGTACTGACGGTCCAGCGAGTGCAGGCATGGGCATTTTGGTCGCACTGAGCATACAGACGTCGGAAAAAAGTTAAGGCCAGCCAGCCGGCCATGCCCCTCAATAACTGGTGCCTTCGTGTCAAATTCTTTGACCCCCTACGCACGTGGTCTCTATGGAGCAGTTATATGGATGTTGGCAAGTGTCCACAGACTCTCACCCAGAAGTCTGCATTTGCATACAGCTGTAGATTCCTGACTCAGCTTCTAGGAGAGGATCAGGTGAAGGGTAAGGTAGACACCCGAGAGCCAAAGCCCTGTGACGGCTGCAAAGCCGTGGGCTCTGCAGCCATTGTGTCTGTGAAGGAACTGTGAGAGTAAGAAGAGAGACGGGGATTTTAAGTGTGGCTTTGACTTTGTGAGCAATCGTTCTTCATGCAAAAGAGACGCGGCCATGTCAGAAGGGGAGCTTTCATTGGCAAACTGACAGACCAGGAGAGCCGATTTCTTCAAATTTGAATATCTGAACTTGCAGGAATTTAGAAAATACAGTCACACCTGTCGATTCTTACTATCCAACACAATGAATGTAATCCAATACGTCACATGCTGAATCATTTTAATTTCCACCTATAATATTTTATAAAATTCGAAATTAAAGACTATCAAGAAAATGGACCTTTTTTTAAAAAATTTATTCTCTTAACGCTCTCCCTCCCTTCCTTCTTCAATGGCCCCGTGTGTGTGTGTGTGTGTGTGTGTCTGTCTGTGTGTGTGTGTGTGGGTCTGTGTGTGTGTAAGTGTCTGCCACAGTGTTCGTATGTTGATCGGAGGACACCGTTGGGTGAGTTAGTTCTTGCCTTCTACCTTGCCGAGCAGGCTCTCTTGTCCATCCCTGCACTGCATACTCCAGCTAACTTGCCCAGGAGCTTTGGGCCTTATTTGAGCCTTCCATCTTGCCGTAGGCTTTCTGGAATGACCAATGCTTGTCACGGTGGCATTTGCCAGGTTTTTGAGGCAAGTCCGTCTCCCCTGCCTAAACTGAGCATTTTGAGGTTATAGTTTCTCGAAAAGTCTCCCTTAGGCTTGACATACTCATGCATGTCTAAATCTGGTGCCTAGAGGCTGAAGCGGGAGGATCACCATGAGTTCAAAGCCAGCCTGTGTTACACAGTGAGTTCCCACTCACATTGGGCTACACAGCTATATAGTGAGACTTTGTCTTAAAAACAAAACAAAACAAAACAAAACAAAAAAAACAAAAAAACCTTTCTGACTAAAATGTATAAAATTTACAAAAGTACAGTTTCAGATATCCTTAGTTAAGTGAGGTGCTGCCTATCACCTTAGCAACTAAATTATTAAAGCCTTCGAAAGGCAATAGGCCTTTTAACAAGGGTGAGACATTACATCGTGAACAAAGGAAAAGTTTGGTAAAACCTCTTTCAAAATAAGTTCCAGGACAGTCAGAGCTACACAGAGAAACCCTGTCTCGAAAGAACAAACAACTAAAGATAGGGTGCTATGTGGAGCTTGGTGTGGGACTCAACATCTGGGAAGACTCCCTCTTTGGGAGGAAGCCAAACTTCACCTTTCATCAGGGAGAATGCTACATTTTTGGTCTTAAGACTTTAAAGTTGCAAGCGTTTTTATACAGGCAGCTGTCTGTCCAGCAAACATTGATGAAGTGCCTGACTTGATCCAATTTTCTTCACCTTGTTTCTCTGCCTTCTTGTGAATTCCATCTCGCTACATTGTCCCTCTTTTTCCTGCTTTTCAGACTCCCCATGGCCGTTTGTCTCTCAGGACCTCTGCCCTACAGGCCCAGCCCGGGTTCTGTTTTCTCATTTCAAACTCTCTCCTTACAGTGATTTCTTGGCCTCTCAAGGTTTTTCCCAGCATCTAAGAAAATGACTTCCAAGCCAATGCCCATGGCATAGACTCAGTCTCTTGGGCACAGCTCTACATTACACTTAGATGTCTCACGGGCCTTTCAACTCAAACCAAATGCTTGCTTATTACCTCCAGTCTGTTTCTTGTATCCTTTATCATGGGAACCACTTTTATACCCCTCCATACACTCAGCAAGACATCTGGCAGCCCCTTCTGATCAACTCCCTCTCCCCCTACAGCCTATCTTTCACCAAGGACTGCCAATTCTAACTTGAAAAGTATATGATTAAGATCCAACTGGGGTTTCAGCAACCAAACCTAAAGGCAAGACACAGCTGATAAGCACATATGCACATGTACACTCAAAGTGTGTGTGTGTGTGTGTGTGTGTGAAAGAGACAAAAATTCTGATTAAAAAAAAAATCAACTACCACCACCCAACAGAAAGACCTCTTATGACAGACGGAAAAATAAATCTTCTCAAGTAGCTGCCCAGAGTCTCAGCCTTTTAAGACGAACAGCCCAACCATTTTTGATAGTACAAGAGAACTGAAGACAACATTTAACTTCCTGTAGCTTTGGTCTGTAATTTAGGAGAGGAGAGCCAAAACAAATGCCATCCTAGTGACATTACTCCTATTCTCAGATTAAGGGAATCTGAAAAATGCTAGTCATTAAACTATTATTAGGGTAGAACAGAAGCAGGTAAAGGTTGCAGTTTGCTCGAAGGGCCAGAGCGACAAATGCAGGTCACGGGGCAGATGGGTCTACCTGAAGGAATTAACAAAGCATAATGGTTTGCGTTTGCACACCCAATTAGTGAGTCAACAAAAAGAAATATTCAAAAACAGGGAAAACAGACTGGCTGACGTCAGTCCATCTGATTTTATCATTTTTTTTTCCTTAAGCAGGAAGGGCAAGATATGTCATTGCTCAAGCCAACAAATGCCATTACACAAAGGCTAAGGAGTAACAAAACAAAACAAAACAAAAAAACTCTAAGGGCAGCATGGACTAGAAAAGGTGGCATTTTCCACAAGTCAGAGAAATGTATTTATAAAACACTTGAAATAAAGAAGGGGTTCATTGTAAAACTACAACCTTCAGATAAGCAACAAATTAAGGAGTGTTGTTTCGGGGCTTGCTGAATGTTTAATAATATGAAATGGGTTCAAGGTCCTCCACTAATAGTAATTAAGAGAACGGACTGAGGCTGGAGAGAGGGCTGAGAGGTGAAGAGTGCTCGCTGTCATCGGGGGTTAGTTCCCAGCACTCACATGGTGACTCACAGACATCTCTAACTCCTGGTCTGGGCACCCTCCTCTGGCCTCTCAGGGCATCAGGCGTGCGCGCACTGCACATACATGTGTTCAGACAAACACACACATAAAATAAAAATAAATTTGAATTTAAAAAAAATGAGAACCAACCGGCTACAGTCACAAAATGGGTTTATTTTAACCAATATTAAGTGAAACTGTATGGGAGGACTTCAAGGTATCCCAGACTGGAGACAAAGGTTTAAAATTTAATGACAATGAATGGACATAGCACAAATGCCTCGGGGTGACTGCAGAAATGGCTCCAGTGGATGAAAGCAGGAGTGGTGTGAGCCTGACCACCTGAATGTGATTCCTCGAACCCACACAAAGGTGCAGTCGAGCACAACTCTCTCTAATCCTCTGATATCCACAAGTGCGCCATGAAATGAATGTGTCCACACTCACACATAGGTAACATAAACGCATAAATAGATATCCCTCCGGAGCCAAAAATTAAATACAGGTTGTTTTTTAAAGTGATTATTTAGGTACCAAGAAACTGTCTTCTTAGCCTGAGCAGCAATCAATTTGCAGTGGCTCTGGGGGCACAGCCTCACACTGTGTGGGGGCACAGCCTCACACTGCCTGTTCTCCACATCCAAAGGAACACAGGCACTTTTTTTTTTCTTGGGCAAGCACTTCTATGCAGCCAAAGGAGGTCACTGACTTGCTGTGTGAACACTTTAAAAAGGATCTAGAAAGTAGGTTCAAACAGTTTGGTAAAATAATATTTCATGCCCAGAAAACCTGCTGCATGCCTCTGAAGAAATCACAAAATAAAGGCACCACTAGTCTCCAAGCCATGTCCCCGCTCTCACCTTATCTCCACTGGTACTGCAGGGGCATCCACCTTTACTGACCAAGCTGTTCTCCCCAGCCGTCTGTACTTTATAAGAGCCTCCTCTCTGCGTGCTGCATGGAAGCCGGGAGGTACCAGAAACACCTGAGCAATAGCTGTGTGGCTATTGCTCAGAAGAGAGAGAGGATTGTTTGAATGCCTGATTCGCTCACAATCTTCCCTTCTTCCTAGGTTAAACTATAAACAGAGTCAGAAAACTCTCTGGGGCTCAAGAACTCACTCACCACTTGGGAACACCATTGCCTTGTTCCGTAAGCCTGATAGCCTGAGAGTCGGTCAAAAAAATAGAGGAAGGCCGTGGGTGTGGTGACACATGGCTGTAACCGTAGCATGTGGAAAGTAAAGGCAGGAGGATCAGAACTCAGGGCCAGCCTCAGCTACAAAGTGGTTTCAAGCCAGCCCGTACTACATGAGACTTTGTTTTTAAAAAAAAATACGTGTAATGACAGAAATGGAAGAAGTCAGAAAAAAATAAAAAGGCTATCAGGTTGGACTATAAAAAAAAACTGAAACCAGGGAAATGAGGTGACCTCTAGCAGTCAAAAGCATCATGGCCGAGGACAAATGGCAAACTGAAGAAAACATTGCGAGGCTACAAAGAATTACTGTCGATGTCTCACTTCCTATAAATCGGTACAGAAAGTTTCATTTCAAAACACGTGCACTTACGTTACTTCCTGGATGTGCACACGCAGCAATGAAGCGAGAGGGAAACTTTTGGAAGTTGGTTCTCTCCCTCTACTACTGGGGATCAAACTTTGGTGGTCAGGCTTGGTGGCGAGAACCCTTGCCCCGTGATCCATCTTAGCTGAATTAAAACAAAAAAATCAAGGGAGCATGGAAGGTGTCTTCTCAAAGATGCACAGTCTACTAAACTAAGAAAACAACAACAACAAAAACCTAGAGATCACCCCTGGATAAAAATACACATAAGGAAAAGGAGAGGGTATTTGGCTGTCATTGGAGGCCCAAATTTTTCACTAAGTCTCTAACTACTAAGGCTTTGGTGCAGGATTAATATGAGGTTTGTTGCTGACGGCGAGGAAGGCAGTGATAACACACTGATGGCCCAAGAGACATCTTTGGCACACTGAATTCTTTCTTTATCCTGTTCTGGCCTGGTTTATCTTAGACGTCATTGCCCTGTCCTTAGCCCCAATGTTAGATGAGTGAGTTTGAATCATCTGCAGCAGCACAGCTGTCTCTCTAACCCTGCCTTACCCCCAGCCATGTAGTGTAACATCTAATGAGTGAGTTGTGTGGTGAAGGTGAGAGATGATAAAGCCCAAGTAAGAGCTGAGCCAAGTTAAGTAGAGGCCGATTTTCACGCATGGCCCAAAGGGAGATATAAAACCAAATCCAAAGGAGGAAAGCCTTCATGATTGCAGAAAACCGTAACTTTAAATATTTATATAATGTCTTAAAAGTTTTCCTCACCCCGATTTCACAAATGGGAAAGTGAAGACATTCAAGGTATGCATGTCAAAATGTCCACAGTGATCCATATGGAATAGAGTCAGGATGGTTCCCTGTAACCGCTGTGTGCCCACTGCAAACCTTCTCTGACTTTCACTCCTTGACCCTCTTTTATCTCAGGTACAACTTTGAAAGTGTGCTCAGCAAACAGAGCTGACTCATACAAGGTGACTAATCCATGAGAAATGAAATTCCTTCACAAACAACATATATATACATGTACCACACATAAAAGTTACATATCTAAAACACGCCATGATGCATTTATAAGTCAATTGAGACTTCAGGAATGCTTGGAGAGCTGAGGTACACTGACAGGCCCTGGTCTACCACCTGAGAGGCTCGGGGTTCCATTCTCAGAACCGTAAAGGTGAGCAGAGCACTAATAATTCTTTGAGCTGCCCGACTGGAAAGAGATAACCATTTCTTTCCTACAGAAACTCTAAGAAGTGAGTTAGAGTCACCAGCAAATTCACTAACACAAACAGAAGAAACAAAGGAATAAGCTTTGGGCCAACAGGAATCGAGCTGCCACCTCGGTGCTCTCTGGGGATGCTGGGGTCCTAGGTCTTCATGGTTTGCCTTCATCTAGTCTGAGGGTTGAGCAGCACTCTCAGGGTCCACGGGTTACACTTCTGAATTAGAATGTAAATGGAGTGATGTTGTACTAGGCTGAATTTTCAAGATGGTCTCCTCAAGGTTCCTATCCCCTGGTTATCCAACAGATGGTTGTAATTGAAGCCCCACATCAGCTGACCTTAAAATGGAGGATTATCTGGATGGGCCCTCTACAAAGAAAGAGTGTCCTGTGGCTGATGGAAACAGAAGTCAGATTTGAAGCAGGGCGATGAGCGGCTGCAGCACGGCTGGCTTACCAGTGCGGCAGGGCCGGCTGTGGCTGAAAACAGCCCAGGACCGCCATGATCTAAATCTGTCTGCAACCTGTACTAGCCTGAAGTAGGCGCTTTCCCAGACTTCAGGTCACAGCCCTGCCCAATCAACACCCTGATTGTGGTTTTACAGAACCCCGAGCAAAGAGCCTCGGCAAGCCTGTCCAGACAACTCTCTCCACAAAACCACAAGATTAAGAAATGCTGTTTTGAGCCAGCGAATTTTTGGTAATCTGTTGCATGGCAGCAGAAAATGACTGTAGGTATTTTATTTCCTTTTTGGTTTTAGCTTTAAAGATTTTTTTTTCATTATAAAGTAATATATGCTGATTTCCCAACCTTCTTATTCCCTGCAAATAAATACTGCTCACTAATTTCACCTTCGTTTTCAAATCCTTATGAACATGTGCGAATACACAAGAGTGTATACATGAGCACAAAAAGAGGCACACAGATGAAATTACAACATGCATTTTTTCACTTATTTGTACATCTTTTCAGTACCCTACATAAAAGCCTACTATTTTCTTTATTACAATATCTGCTGGCTTATAGACCTGATTATATACCAGCTCAACATGGAATGACAGGTTAAAAATAACAATAATAGCAGCAACTTATTTTTCTGTTTTTACTAGTCATAAGCACTGCTAACATTTATAATTTTTATTATCCTAGGAGAATATAAGTAAGAAACATCCCCATATATACTTTTATTGGGTCAAAGGGTAAATACATTTCACATTTTAAACAAAACTACAAGCCACTAACTTCACAGTTATACTGATTTACATCAATACATGAAAAATGGACTGTTTTCCTCCCGTCTTCACTGTTACTGGATCTAACAAATGAAAAACGGTAGCCTACTCTAAGTAAATGATATCATCTCACTCTTTTGGCTCAATCTGTTTCAGGATGACAATGACATTACAGGTAAAATTGGGGGGCTCCCCTCCCCTATAATAGGCTATTTACACCACTTGCTGTTGGCCCATTCACCACTTGCTACCCGTCTGCACCAGCCCTTTGTACATTAAACCATCAGGTGGCCAATGCCTTACAGACAAACATATATTCTGCACCTGGTTTTCTTTTCAACTTCCTTTATTACACAGAACTTTTCATTTTACGAAGTATTCACCAGTATCTTCCATTCTGAATGATGGTGAATGTTTTGAATCTTTTTGGAACTGGAAGCCTGGCATTTTTCTATTATTTTGTTTCCTGTTTGTTTGTTTGTTTGTTTTTAAGTGACTGTCCTGTTCCTTGTTTTTTCAGGAACCTCTGGCTCCTTGAAACATCACATGAATGCTTCTCTTCTGCTGAATGCCCCTGATAGAAATAATTAATGCAGATAATCAGTACTGGATGCCTATATAAGACTCAGGTGCCAATGGTCAGCACACATGTGCCCCCACCTTAGTAAAACAAAGGGGTGGGGCTCTGGCTGTAGGACCTGAAAGGCAGCAGGTTTCTGTTGTTTTCATGGTAGCATCCAGCCATTCTCACCAAGCACCCTGGATCAAACACAGTCAACAAGAAACAAGAGGTAAGCCATGGGAGGTGACCGTGCACACACTAGCAGGACACCAGGACTGGCCTTCTATTCATTTACATCTTCCTTTTTACTACCCAAAAATAGGGATCTGGCAGATTGCAATAAATGCCACTTCTCACAAAAATGTCTGACAGATGTCGCCTCCTCTGAGCAACAACCTGTCGGCTCTGTAACAAAGAAAACCACTCCAACCCTCAGCAACACACCTCTCCCTGCTCAGATCCCTCAAAAACAAACAAACAAACAAACAAACAGAGCTAAGGAAATACAGAAGGGGGAAAAGGAATTAAAGGATCATTAAAGTTTTAACCATAGACTCTCTCTTCTCAATACTAGAACTGAAGAAAATCAAAGCAACAAAAGTCTAATTAACAGACACAGAAAGGTTAGGAAGTGAATATCAAAACCACAAAGAGGAAGAAGATCACATGCTTAAAATCACTGTTGAGTTATACTTAAACAGCATCGATCATTCAGTTAGCACCTAGTAAGACTGCCAGGCCCTGGTGTGGACACAAGAGGAACAGAATGCATTATTACACACAATTCCAGGCCCCAGGAAATCTGTCCTCTACTGACCCTCTCTCTAGGGTTCAACTATCATGACAACCATGTAATGAATATGTTAAAATCCAGTCAGGAATGATGGCACACACTTTTAATTCTGGCATTCTGGAGACAGAAGTAGGTAGATCTCTGTGAGTTCAAGGCCAGCCTGGTCTACAGAGCAAGTTCCAGGCCAGCCAGTGCTACATAGTGGGATCTTGTCTCAAAGAAAGAAAAACATTACAATTATAAATAGTAATAATTTAAATAATTGCAAATTTATTCATTACATAGCTTTGGAAATATGCAAAATTACCAGTTGTTTCATTCTCTTCCTTCTTATATGCCTCTCTCTGACCTCACGCCTCTAAAGTAACGATCATAAAATTAGTCCTTAAATTGCCCTGATTTCTTTTAAACATAGTTGCCAAATAATGGGAGAGGCAACCCTCCAACTAGACATTTCTCATCACCACATAAAACCTTCAGTTTCAAATGAGATTTCTTCATCAAATCCCTCCCCTCAGAGCACAAAGAACTACATGGAAGAAGATGTGGAAAGATTGTAAAAGCCAGAAGGGATGGATTACGCTGAGGAAAACAGTGTCTTCTAGACACGCCAGGACTCACACATATATAAACTCATAAAGACTGCCAGGCAGTAGTGGCACAAGCCTTTAGTCCCAGCACTTAGGAAGCAGAGGCAGGCAGATCTCTATGAGCTCAGGCCAGCCTGGTCTACAGAGAGAGTTCTAGAACAACCAGGACAACATGGAGAAAGCCTGTCTCAAAACACCGGAAAAAAAAAATTACTGAGGCTGCATGCACAGATCCAAGCCAGTTGAAGTCCCAGCACCAAGGGGAATAAACAGACACTCGCTCCCATCCCTTACCAACAAGCTCTCTCAAATTGACATCTACAATTTTTCCAATGAAATTGACAAACCATGCTTAAGGGCAGGTCCCATCCTCAGCAGAAGATGGCCAACACAAAATAAACTCAATAGCATTTTTGTAGATGGTTTTTGTTCATATTGCTTTGTTCTTCTTTTTTTTTTAACCTTACTAGTCTTCTGCTTGTATACTGTGGTTTATGAGTTTGTGTCTTTATAGTATGTGGGGGTGAGGGGGGTACGAGCATGCATGTCTGCATTCCTCATACCCTTTCTGTTTGTTTATTCTGGTTTGTTTCCTTATTTGCCTGCTTACTTTCTAAAGAGATTGAGAAAGAAGACTAGGTGTGGAGTTGAAAAGGTGGGGGAGGATATGGGAGGAGATGAGGGAAGGGGAACTGTAATTACTGTATGAAAAATATATTTTTATTTAAAAATAATCTTATTTCTCCAATTTCTCATTATAAGCATACATGCATATATGTGTGTGTGTATATATATATATATATATATAACACATACTACAACTATTACATATTACATAACATCACATACACATACACAGACATATGTTTGTAAACAAAACAATACCCATAGCGTCACATTAATTTCACGTGAATGGTTGAATAGTGAAGCAATATTCTTTTGCAATTTGCCTTTGTTACCTAACAAAGTTTGAGTTTCATCCATGTAGACATGTGCAGGGCTAGTTAATTTGTTTTCTCTATGTGACTGGATCATAGTTCATTTATCCATTTCCCAACTGATTAAACATTAGGCTGCCTGAAACGCTGAGCAATGATGAAGGATGTCACTGCTGGAGTTTAACTGCCTTCCTGTGTACACGCCCCTTCTCTAGAGCCATCTCTGGAGGAGATGTTTCTGAACATTGTCGTCATCCCTGTAGACACGTACAGGGTTAGTTTAATGATTTGCTTTTACCTTTTCACTTAGCCATCTTTAAATTTGCTCTTGATTTATACATTTATTCATTTAATGTGTGTGCGCAAGCATGCACACAGCACGTGGGTATAACCAAGCGTTTGTGAAGGTCAGAAAGCACATAGTGACAACTGAGTCTCTCTTACCATGTGTGCTCCAGGGTTAAACCCAGGTCACCTGGCTTGGTGACAGGCACCATGGCTATCCACAAACCCTTTGATACCTTTTAGGTCTAGTCATAATTAAGAGGGGAAGAAAATGTCATTCCAAAGGACCATCTGCCCATCTTTCTCTTCTACCCATAAAGGCAGCTCCATCTTGTACTGCAAAGACCTGTGCAGCCAAGATCTACCTGCTCAACAGCTAGACAGTGTTGAAACCAAGATCATTGGAGGGTTCACTGGCATCAAATTACAATTTCCACTTGGTGCCGTGGAAGCAGGGTTGCCACCTTATTCAGGAATCCATCCTGGACATGCAGCCCAGATCACCTCCTATGTCCTAAAAAGGCAGTCAAAGCCCAAAGCCTTTCCACTCCTCATCCTTCACCCACTCTTCCATCTTTCTGTGCCTCAGCAAATCATTTTTCATCTTGAATACTAACTTCATTCCTCATTAAGTGCATGTTCCAGATTAATAAAAGTGGACCCATGTATTAAAGTAATAGTTAATGGCATCTTCTCACAAGTATGCTGAGCCATTGCTGTACCTAGAAATCAATTACTATATGTGGGCACAGATGCCCGCTTTTCCTATCTCTTTAGCATATACCAAGCATGACCATTCCAAACTCTAGCTTCCTCCTGAGAGTCCTTTTTTTTTAATCCCTCTGCTACCCAAATCTTAGCTGTTTTCAACATCTTGGCCAAGTGGTTTATTTAAACTCTTCTGGACTTTTCTGTTAAAAGTAGCCTTCTCCCCACAGCATCACTTTGGAGAGAAATTTGAAATAAAAAGCATATAAGACAGTTTCCACTGAATAGTCATAGCGGTGTGCTTCTACCTTCCTTATGGTTCTATAAGGACTTCAAACCCCCAACCTCTCCTTATCTTCATGGTCTAGACCAGTGTTCTCAACCCATGGGTTGCGACCCCTTTGGAAGTTGCATATCAGATACTCTGAATATCAGATATTTATATTACGATTCATAAGGGTGGCAAAAATAACAGTTAAGAAGTAGCAACAAAATAAATTCATGGTTGGAGTGACCACAACATGAGGAACATATTAAAGGGTGCAGCATTCGGGAGGGCGAGAGACCCTGGTCTAGACAATGACTAGCTATTCCAATATATGCATGATGCTCAGTTTTAGGAGGAACAGTCTAAAACTTTCTGAATACTCTTCTTCTGCACACTGCTATGTTTGTAACCTCTGAAGATATTCCTAGTGGATAAATAGGTCTGAGTGTGTTAAAAACAAAAATGTAGCAACAGAGAAGAATTAATTACAAAGAGCTTGATCAACAAAAGAATTCTAATTTGTTATCTCAGAAAGAACAACTTAGTAGTAAAATAACTGGAAAACCAAGGCATAAAATACACATGTAGGGCTCAAAAGGCCTGGGTTTGTTTTCAAAGGACAACAAAAGCAACAAGGAAAGACTCCAGGCAGAGTCACTGGTTACCTGCATGAGCAGAGAGAGGTGAATGCGGTCTAGGCAAAGCTGGTGACTGGCCATTGCCTATCAAACTTTTCCGGTTGCTTGTCCGGCAACTGTCAAAAGGAAAGAAAAAACCATGTGAAGAAAAACACCAATAATATTTGGGCATCTTTAGAGCTGACACAAGGATGCACACCCGCCTGGACTTCCTCATGCTGCTCCTAACAGCACAGAGAATTACTGCGTGCTCACTAATGTGGGATTGAAACCTATGCCCCTAATGTGAGACACCACAGTATATTCATACAGTATAACACCATCAATATTCCTCACCACAGCAGAGCTACAATCAAACGTCTTCTCTTAGCTCATGTCGGCATCTACAAATATGTGCCGTGCCATATACACAAGTGATGACTTAAGAATTCTGATTAGCAAACCACAGGTAGAATCTTTGTTGACACGAGATTTCTAATAGGAAATCATATGCAATGAAGCGGAATGGCATTAATCTTACAATGATGCACTAATTACGAGTCTAATTATTTAGACAAATTTCATATTTGTGCCTTTTGTCAATAAAACAGCCGATGCCCAAGATGAATGCAGCTCACCACTCAGTCAGTTTTCATCTTGTATATGACATTCAAATTCCTTATGAAGGAGCATGTTAGAAAACCGAAAAAATAGATTCCAGGGTTTTAAAACAACAGTGGTAGTGTAGCATCTTCTCCTCAGCACACCAAGCTATTGGCTGTAACTTGAATATCCAGTAAATGGGCTAATATAGATGGATACAAGGCACCTACTTTTCCCCATTTCTGAGTAGGAAGTTACCACTTGAATGACTGGATTTCAAACTAATATGCGCAAACATCAAAGACTACAGCAAAAACCAAAACCCGGTGATTACGAAGTTGGTATTTTCCGACATTTGTTTGCCTTCCTTCAAAACACATTAACCATATATTCTCCTTGTTCATGGCAGAACCCAGAAAGAGTAAAGAATCCAAGGTGACACCTCCTTGACTTCGAAATGGTCAGGGTACCCCGAGTCTACACGGAAGCCACTTTTTCCCTTCGTAAGCAATCTTCATTCACAACAGGTCCCCGTGAGGCCAGGTTTCTGAAAGCCTCCAAATAATGTTTGGGTCTGACATTTCAGGGTTTGCGTACAATATCCTCAGCTCAGTCTGGTGAGGACGCAGGTGACATCCCAGTTACACTGCAGACTACAGCAGCAGATCACAAATAGAAGACCGACCTAGAGCCGAGAGCAAGTTCAAGGCTCGCATGCGCAACACAGTGAGACCCAGTCTCAAATTTTTAAAAAGCTACAAAAAAGGTTCAGGAAATAGTGCAGTAATTGAGTGCTTGTCTAGCACGTGAGAGATCCCTAGCAATAATAATAATAAAAAAAATAGACTATTTGAAAGGTCTATTCCTAATCTTCAAAGAACACATTTCAAACCTGTACCAGTTTCTCTCAGCAGCACCGACTGGGGAGTGAGTTCACGTGAGGTTTTCTGTGTGTTATCGTTGCCAGCATTTCCATTCTTAGCATTTGCTAAGGTCAGGCTGCATGGTTTTCTTTTCCTTGTTGCAGCAATCAACATCCCCTAGCATTATCTGGGAGTTTAATTAACATCATGTTTACTTAGCCTTAAAGAAGCTGTTGAATAATGATAGGCCCCTGATAGTTAATTAGGAAGGTAGACTGTGATATTATCAGCTCATCTATCAAGAACTGTATTCTCAAGCTATTAAATTCATAATCATTAAGTCAGATAGTCTGATTGTTTTTAAAAGATACCACAGAATCCATGTAGTGCTAATTCAAATTAATGCCACCTTTCACTTCAGGAAGGGACCATTAACTATACTAATCTGTCAATGCTCATCAAAGAAATTACAAAGGATAAATTCATATCCTGGAAATTTCAGCAAATTTACTTGAGCAAATTAACTAAAATTCAGATTAGTTATTACAAAAGTAGGCATTGGTATTTATGTAATTCATAAAGAAGTTCTCAACATGGTTAATTATTAGTGTTTCCTATATGCAAATAAAATGAATGAGAAATGTGTGTCAACACAATCATTAACCTAGTAAGTATATTAGTTATGGATGTCAATATTAATTATTATTAATGGCACATATTAATGTAACTGTCCTAAAACTAAAAATTAAGAAGGGCTATTTCTTTCCTTTTTTTTTTTTTTTCCGAGACATGGTTTCTCTGTGTAGCCTTGGCTATCCTGGAACTCACTTTGTAAACCAGGCTGGCCTTCAACCCACAGAAAGCCGCCTGCCTCTGCCTCTGCTTCCTGAATGCTTGGGATTAAAGGCACATGCCACCATGCCCAGCCAAAAGGGGCTATTTCTTTTTTTGTTTTAAATATTTTTAAAATTAATTTATTTACTTTATATCCCATCGTAGCTTCCTCCCTCATCTCTCCCTGGTAATACCCTCTTTCCCTCTCCTCCTCCCTCTTTATCCCAGTCCACTAGTCCTCAGAAGGAGGGAGCCCCCTCTCTTACTAACTGACCCCAGACTACCAAGTCTCTTCAGGACTACAGGCATCCTCTTCCTCTGTGGCTTGGCAAGGCTGCCTCATAGACGGATGGGATCGAAAAGCAGGCAACAGAGTTCATGTCAGAGACAAGCCCTGGTCCCTTTACTAGGTGACCGACATGGACACTGAGCTGCCTATCAGGCTACATCTGAGCAGGGGGCCTAGGCTGAGAGGTTATTTCTTAAAGAAAACTTTAAAAATAAAATTTCCTAAGACTCATACAGACTAGTCAGTCTACATGTATTATATAATAATAGATTACTATTATAGCAAGCAAAATAGTGAAAAAAATTAAAAACCCCTCACAATTACAGTTATTTAAAATCTATCAGCAAGCAGTGAAAGGGTGATTTAATCTTTCAAAAGAAACCTGTAAGTAAAACCTGAAAATGGATTTTATTGAAATAATGAGAGGCCTATCTTGTCACACACAAGGTAATGTAAGTGTCCTCTATAACCTTTGACACCTTCCACAGGAGGCTGGAGATATTAAAATTGTAACACACTAGGGACTTTCTAAACTCTCCCCACAATCCAAAAGGAAGTCTTTAGAAATAAGCTGCTCTGATGTGCTAAAACAGAGTTGAGGAGACATGGGTCACAACAGACTCCCATGTGCACAAGACAAACCTCTATACTTAGGACACAGGAGTACGGCCCCACAATGGACTTATTGCTAAGATTCTTAAACGTAAAAAGAGGCATTTTACTTTAAACTGAATCCTGAAATACATGAAGCATATGTGTGTTTGACCCCCCCCCCATCTGCAGTGCACGAACGAACACAGACACACACACACACACACACACACACTCACTCGACTCCTTCCACTTCACCAGTGTGACTAAGTTCGTCTGACTTCTTCCCAAGCAGTCCAGTCAGGGGGAAAACAGGCATATCCTACCAAGTAAAACAGTAAGGACACTTCTCTTCAGCACAAATCTCTCCTAATTCATCTGGATCCCAGAAGCGGACCTTGTTAAATGTTTTCTCTGGTTTGGATCCTCAGACACACAGGCCTGGAAAGAACTACACTCATGCTGCATCTAGTCCACCATGAAATGCATTCCTCTTTCCTGACTCTTCCTACCTGACACTACCCAGACTCCTGCCTAATAGGAGGGCCAGTGTTCACGCCTTCAAAGCACCTCCACTGCAGGTCTCCAGCGGAAGCAACCCAACAGAAGGCTTATTCTTCCAGAACACAGTATGC
The DNA here is from genome assembly GCF_907164565.1 of Psammomys obesus. Taxonomy (NCBI): domain Eukaryota; kingdom Metazoa; phylum Chordata; class Mammalia; order Rodentia; family Muridae; genus Psammomys; species Psammomys obesus. The sequence continues at coordinate 2,145,019 of NW_026586463.1, forward strand.
TTGGTTTGCCGCAAAGAATTTAAGAGGTGACTGTCCTTGTTCTTCTCACACAACAGCACGCTGGGATTTGTTCCCGTAAAGCCAGAATTTAGCAAGACAGCTGCATACAACTTGAGACAAAGGCAGAGATAAATAGTGGATTAGGACAAAGGCTGGTCTTCCCAGTCAGCACTCTTATTACTCATTCCCTGGTTCCTCCCTAGAAAGACCTACCCAGGGACAAGGACAAGATACAGAAAGAAGACTCTAACACACACACCAAGGTCACAGAATGTGCACCTTGCCCACTACAGACCTAGGAAGAACAGGATGATGGAAAGATGGTGACAAAACTTTTGAGTGAGATGGGCTGGCTGGCCACTGAACACTGGGAGGCATACACGCAAGACAGAATTCCATGTCTAAGAAAAGATGCCATTCTTTTAGATAGTAGCTGAGGGCAAACTTTGGCGTGATATGAGGCCACAGTACACTGTGATTCGCTGCATGAGTTTTGTCCTGGTATATGACATGAAGATTGAACAGGGTACCACTCTTGCTTCTAAGGTCATTGCTACCACCAAGACCTTCACAAAGCTTCGGCATCTTAATGATGCCAAATGCTAGTAGGCCTTCCACTTGTTTGGATGATAAAGAAAGTACTCAAAGGTTTCATTATCTAAGTCAGACCAGACTCTGAGAGGACAGAGGCATCTGGTTATCAGGCTGATACTGGGAAAGGAAGGCAGTTTTGGCCCACAGCCTACACCCCATTTCTGCCCAAATTGCCTTTAAGCTCAAGTTACCTCAGAAAGGTTTGAGGGCTCAGTGAATGTTTGGCTCCTAAATGTGTCACCGGCCTCCCGGCAGAAGAACCTGTTACCCATCACCTGCCAGGTCTCTGAAAGTCTGGCAGGCTTTGACTGTTTTCAATTATTCCAAGTAGCTAAATTTTAGCTTAATTTTAAATTACATTTACAGTTAGACACTGTTCTCAGCCTGTCTCATGATGGTAAGCCAACTGAGCTTGCCCCCTGGCTGTAATTTTTTAATTTGCAACTGCCTGGAAAGACCAACACTGAGTACAACCTGTCACTGACCACCACAGAGAGACAGGAATCACAGCAGACCAAGAAGAGAGCGGAGGTGTTGGCTCCATCTTATTGCTTTACCTTGATAAAGATTTGGATCAGTTTGCACAGGAGACCAATTATAGACCAGAGCTGTACAAACATCTGCTGTTTGCTCACGCCCTGGTTGAATCCGACCATCTGAATATTCCTCAGACACAGAGGAAGGCTGACATGGTGGAGCATGGCCTCGTCAGGAGGCAAAGGTAGCCTAGCAAACTACTGAATAACTACTGTTGTTATATAACCCAAGAAGGGCTTCAGCTTCCACATTTTTAAAATCAAAAGCTTTGTTCACATACAGGCCACAAAACAGTAAGAATATTCTGTCCACAAAATAGTAAGACACTAGTTTCTAGATCCAAGAAATGTTTTAATAGGGAGATAAAGAATCCAACAACTCTGGGATGGATAATTATATCATTTGTTGTATCCGTTTCAAATAATTTTTTAAAAAGAAAAGTTTCCACTCCCTAAATATCTTTCTTCCCATCTCTCCAACCTCAAGTGTTTGACCCTCTCTATCTCCCAAGTGTGAACTGTGGAGAATACAGGCTCATGACAAGCCTTCTGGTTCACGTGTTGCTAGAAATCAAACCCAAGGCTTCCAGAACATGAGGTCATTCCCAGCCCCCATTCATCAGTAATACCAGTATGCATGCATGTACGTATACATACATACATGCACACATGTATATATGTGTTTTGTTAACAGAATCATCTTAAGATTTTACATTTTCACTATTGCTTTCAGATATCGGGGGGGGGGAATCACCAATGAACACTTGGAATTGCACACAAAGGAAGTGAGCAGGCTGCTCTAAAGACATCCACATCCCAGTCTCCCTGCTGACTGCTGCACAGTAAAATGTTGTTTCAGTGAAAGCTGTGAAGAACTGGGAGCAAAGCAAAAGGTTCCTGTCCTTGAACGGATACTCTGTCTGCTCCAAGTTCAACTGGCCTCCTCCATAGAAAGGCGACCTCAGGTATTCAATGTCCTGTAAGGCAGAAAGCAGTTTTGTATCTACAAGCAAGTTCGTTTCATAGTTCCTGAATGGACATACATATATGTCTGTTTAAAAAACTCATAGAGTGTATCTTCGTGTTATTGCTGCTCTAATTAAATAATAAGTTAAATAAAAAAATCTCTGAATATGTTCACTTTGTGTGACAGTCATGTTTTTGGATTTGAGATAAGCTATAGCTTAGCATGCAATATGCACTATATATATATATATATATATATATATATATATATATATATATAT
>NW_026586463.1:2147405-2151996 GCF_907164565.1 Psammomys obesus
TATATATATATATATATATATATATATATATATATATATATATATTGTAAATTACATCTCCACTCAACATTGTAATTTTAAGCCTTATCCATGGCAACATAAATATGGGTCTAATTCATTTACTTTTAAGATTATCCATTTGAAGAAAATGTCAGGACTTTTAAATGCACTAAAATTACATACAGTGGACATTTTTTTTCTCCTTCTGACACTTAGTATGTAGGACTCTGTGCTTTTGAAAATCTGATTGCAAAGTTCTTGAAGAGGTATTTAAAGGAAAAATATTATGTAAGACCAAGAAAATGTTCCTTAAAATCTTTCCCCCCTGCATCCTGGTACTGCTTCCCTCACCCTAAGCCCTATTTCTACCTCCCTTCTGTGGACATTTCCCATAAATATTTTGTCTTTCTCTTGTGACTCAAGCAAGCCCTTTTCTGGGCACCTTCAGGCAAAATCTCTCGCACTTCTTCAATAACACAAAGTCACATGATGTAGCTGGGTAAGCACGATTCTTGCCTAAAGGAAGCAGAAAGCAGGTAGGCCTTTATGATCCCTTCCTCTGCTCCATGTATGTTTTGTCACTCATTTCAAGATAATATACCTGCTGGGGTCTTCCCTGCAGCTCATTAAATCAGGTTCTTAGGCTTTTGAGAATTCATTCACCAAACTATTTGCTGAGTGTGCAGCTATAGTAAGGGAGACACTGTTCGGAACAAATCTCTGGCTTCCTTCTAGAGTGGAATTAAATAATGCACACAATATATAGTAACATTCATCACATGTAGGATGATGACGGAGGGGAAGTAATACAGACACTGTGCCTGGGGATACCAGTATGGGAAGTCACAATTTTAAGTAGATGTTCAGGAAAGTCCTTACTGAAGAGGTGGTGTTTGGTAAGACCAGGAAGTGAGAGAGTTAGCACTCAGAATAAGATAAGCAAAGGCCCTGAGGCAAGGAGTTTCCAAGAACAGAAGCATGCCAACATGCCAAGTGGGCAATGAACCGAGGAGCAGCTTAGGCAGCTGAACAGTAGGAGGAAGACAATGCAGGGATCAGGGTTTCGACCACAGTACAGGGAGTCTGACCTATGGAAAACTGTTGAAGTTTATGGGCACAATCGGCCTTTAGTTTTAAGAAAATCATTGTGATGTTAAGCTGAAACAGGTGAAGGGGAAAGCAGGGTGAGCAGTTAGGAAGCAAGACCAATGTGCGTCCTAGCCACTCCATGCTTCATCACTCCTGTTTAAAATATAACATTGCGATTTTTAGAACCGAGCAAGACGGCCCCTGATTCAATGAGAGCACTGCACATTCATTAGCCCCTGCCTCCAGGATGCTGAAGAGAAGGCCAGTGTGGATGCTGGGCTAGGACCAAGCCTAGGGCTTTAGGCCTTTAGTGTTTGCATCGGCACAATGACTACACATAGTTAAGAGGAGGATACCCCTACTGACCATCTTGACACATGAACTAAGCTTTTCCATTAGCACAGAAATTCTTCCTAGGGGCACGAATCACATTAGAAATGATTAACTACTCCTACTGTCTTCATTTATGAGCAAATAATGTCAACAGATTCCAATAGCTACAAGAAAGTCTGAGTAAGCTTTCAAAAGGTCTGAAGAAATAGGAAAAAATTTACGTATGTTTACATATATGTGTACGTATGCATACACTATATATATGACCATAGTCAGTGCTTCTTAGAAATACTAATCCATTAACGTAAGTCTATACTGAGGTTGGGCCCAATTTTCTGTCTTCCCAGAAAAGAGAGACAGATGTTAGGAAGGCACTGCCCCAGGAAACAAGTTATCTCTCCTATGCATAAGATACTGTGAGGAGGAAAAGGAAAACGTTCTCTAAGCCTCACGTAGATGACTGACCCACGAATGCTGGTGTTCTAGGGCAAAGCATAGAAAAGAGATATAAACAGCCACATGTTGCAATCTGGGGTAGGAGATGAATTACCCATCAGCTCTTAAATATATTTTCATAACAAACACCGGAATCCTTTGTAGCATACAGTATATTATGCACTGCAAGTTATCCAGTGGGTCACAGGATTTCCTATAATCTCTGGACCAGTGAGATGGCTTAGTGGGAAAGATGCTTGCTGACTAACAATGCAAACTTGACAACCTGAGTTCAATTTCTGGAAGCCACATACAGGTAAAACGAGAGAACCAATTTCACAAAGCTGTCCCCTGACTTCCATAGGTGCACCGTTATGTACCTGGCCCATAGTAATAAACAAAAGTAAAGATATATAAAAAGTTTAGGTCTTCTAAATTACTTTCCATTTTATAGCTACCTCAAAGATGGACAGGCCAGTACAGCTACTGTGATATGATGAGCTATGAGGCCACACTATTATCATGTGACTGACGGTAGCTGACATCTGCTGGTGTCTTATTACAGCAACCACAGTAAACAGAGTATCCCTGTGGGACCCTATCTTCATTCAACACTAGAACCTGGTATTCAACATGGTGTTTAAATTGGAGAAATGAGGATTCCCTGAGGATGAAGATCATATTTTTTTTTATAATACTGAATCCCTTTGCTTATCTATGAAAATAGAGAGAATAAGAATGATTTAAATAGAGACGTACTGAAAATGTGGGCTGGGTGGAGGCCGTGCTGTGCCTGGATTCAGGTCAGGTATACTCTTGACACATGGTCTCTCCTATGCTACAACGTAGCCAACAGTACATCAGCTCTGTTTTTGTTTTGTTTTGTTTGAGACAGAGTGTCCCTATGTAGCCTTGGCTGTCCTAGAGCTTGATATGCAGATCAGACTAGCCTAAAGCTCAGAGATCTGCCTGCCTCTGCCTCCTGGGTGCTGAGATTGAAGGCATGCATGTGGCTATGAGGTATTTTAAGGGAGCAGTCCCTGCCTTGAGGTCATTTATAAACTAATTTGAAGTACTATTCAAATTTATAATACTAAACTAATCTACTCTGATATTATAACACAGGACATTCCTACCGAAGGGAGCCAGGCTAAGCATGTGACAAAGAAAACACACACACTCACACACACACACATACACACAAATCTGTGGAGGCCCCTTACCAGAACATCATTCTGAAAAGCATTACAGTGGGGCCTGCAGATTAATTAAAAGAGAGGGCAAGCACAATTAAGTAGGAATATGAAGGACCTGATAGCTGTAGAGCCGGGGCAGATTCAATGGCACAAGAGTAAAAAGGCTGAAGTCTCAACACCCTTGAGATTTTTAGTGCAGTTCTCGGCCACAGGTACCTACCTAGTCTGCATGCCACCCCCAAAACTCACATCATTATCCAGGGGTCTTGAAAGGCTGGGAGGTTGGATGATTAACAAGACTTCTGGATTTAGGTTATGATGTAATGTACAGATTAAAGGTATCTAATTAGGACTGTTGGGTGGAGGTTGGGAAGAGAGGGCTACAAGGGCAGATAATTATTATCTCTGATATAGGAGCTGGAGGGCTCATCCAGGGTCTCGGGGAAACTGCTCAGTGGGCTGACAATTACCCAAGGGCTCATTCCAGACTCCAAAGGTCTAATCTGTCCTGCCAAGAGAAAGAGATGTTATCACTTGGCTAGGCCCACTGGCCTCAGGGCCATCAAAGTGACAAGGAGTAAGAGTTGAGGGAGGGGTAGACCTGGTGGAGCCAGTTTTCTAACTAGAGAAAAGGTCAGAATCAAATTGCGAGGGGACAAACACCCAAGCTTTTGATAGGTATGTCCAGCACCAAGGAGAACTCTAAAGACACACTGGGGAGTTAAGGAAAACTACATGAAGCACTAATTACCCACTTATTGACCCTTCCTAGCCTGTGTATGCGTGCTGCAGGGAAGGATTGGCTTCAAGTTCCCAATCCTCCTGCCTCACTCTCCCAAGTACTGGAAATCCAGGTATAAGAACTATACCTAGCTTCTTCTTCTTTCTCTCTCTTTTTTTAACTCTATGTCTTGTACACACCATGAGAAGATCAATCTTACAAGTTAATGTATCTTTTCCTAGGTGGCAGAAAAGCAAGTTCAAATCTTACTATAAAAATGACTATAGTAAGTTGAGTGGCATTGAGTTATCCTAATTAGTAAAAGAGGCATGTTAAGAATTAACCTTTGAAAAATAAAATTCAGAATGTGGTAGGTGTAACGTCATCAATAACAACAATCATAATAAATGCAAATAGTTTAAATCTAGATTTCTGTTCCTCCTTTATTTTCCTTCTATATGTCATCTACTCATAATGGTTTCTGTTTTGTTTTTGTCTTTTGAGACAGGGTTTCTCTGTGTAACCCTGGCTGTCCTGGAACTCAAAGATCCACCAGTGCTGGGATTACAGGAGTACACCACCACTCTTTTTTTTATAATGGTTTTAGAAAATGCCTGGTGGTAGTGGTGCACGCCTTTAATGCCAGCACCCAGGAGGCAGAGGTAGATGGATCCCTGTGAGTGTGAGGCCAGTTTGGGCTACAGAGCACTGTAGGACAGCCAGGGCTAGACAGAGAAACTCTGTCTTGAAGAAGAAGAAAGAAGAAGGAGGAGGAGGAGGAGGAGGAGGAGGAGGAGGAGGAGGAGGAGGAGGAGGA
>NW_026586463.1:2152096-2153987 GCF_907164565.1 Psammomys obesus
AAGGAAGGAAGGAAGGAAGGAAGGAAGGAAGGAAGGAAGGAAGGAAGGAAGGAAGGAAGAGAAAAAGAAAGTGATCATTCCCCATTACTTTGGGAAGTGTTCTAATCTTTAAATCTTATTTGGAGACTATGAGAATCATAGGATGAAGTATAATACTGATCTATCCATCCTAGCCTTCTTCAAATGGAAATTAAATTTCAGGCAGGGACTAAAGCTCAGAAGCAGAGTGTCCAGAATGCGTGAGGCCGTAGGTCCAATTCCCATACTATGAACAAATACCCAGTTCAACTTGTTGTCACCAGAGATATTTTATTTTTAGCCTGCTAGTACACTTTAGATGCATAATCAAATAACACTTCCAAAAATAAGAAGTATTCCCTATGGTTACCAGGACTGGTCCTTTCTGAGCCGCTGAAGGGAGGGAGTTTTGGTTCTGGAATCATGGAGTAGCTTTTGCATGACACTCAATAGAAGTTACCTCAACCCTGAATGAACAGCCTGGAGGCCTAACAACTTCCAGCTAGAAGGCGGTTTGCTTTTTCTGTAGCAGTTTGGCATAACACTCTGCCCACCGGTGAACTGCCCCTGATTCCACGTGCTGCTGCCGTTGGAACACAAACACAAACAGGCAGAGGTCCTATCAGAGCTCCACTCAGTTCTTTCTTGCAAGACAAAGTCATGTGGCTGTACGCCAGTCTCTTCCTGTTCGCTATGTTTTGTTGCTGGCTGCTCCTAATTCAGAATCTTGCAAAATGACATTCTGTTAATGACATGAATGTCAAAGCTGTGATAATGGGCAGAAGTAAAAGAAAAAAACGTATCCTAAATGGAGAAGCAACAGGAAAAGTGCCAACCGAGTATTAAAATGAGCTGTGTGCTGGCCCCATGCTTTCACACTCATCCCTTTCTGTTTGTTTCCAACATGAAAGGGAAGTTGGCCCCCTAAGGGGAGAAGCACCTCCGTGAGAGCACAGAAAACAAACAAACACTAATAAAAACAAGGGGTCAAGGGAATGTTTTCCCTTAATTAACTTGACAGGTGTCTTTTCTTTTTCTCATTTGAATCCAATGATGTTTTCTTAGTCATTCTTTTCTTTTGCCAGGATGGAATTGGCCAGGAGAAACCCATTCTGTTGCTGGCGAGATAGCAGAAGATTTTGGCCTGCAAACTGCTTGGTATTCAGACCGGGTGATGGATGCTCCCGGGTGCTGTCAAACGCAGGCCCAGTAAAAGAATCTGGGGTCTGAAAGAGGACGAGTGATGTATGAAGACCATACTGCCCATCTGTGTCAACACAGCCAAAGAAAGCCACGTGGTTCCTATAACCAAGGCCTGAGACACAGGGGTACATTTAATGACTTCACAGCTCAATGTGTAACTGTTTTCACACAGCGCCAAGAGAGAACTCTATTTTTGACATAATGGTGTTCTTAGAAGAAGAGACTCACAAAACAAGGTTTACAAGCAGCAGATATGGTTGCTAATTCCAAGCCTATTAAATTCATTCTCTATTGATCCGTGGAATGCTGATTAAGATTAACAACTATCTGCTGGGTATGGTAGTTCATGAAGGCTGAGGCAGGATTACTCTTGGTGTGAGGCCAGCCTGGGCTACAGGATAAGATTCTATCTCAAAAAAAGAAGAGAAAAAAGTGTCTGCTAACATAAAGACTAAATAAAAATAATACATGTAAAGAAATTATATCTTATATAAAGACATTATATCTTATGAATATTAGCAATTAAAAAAAAAACTCAGGTATTTCCAAGTCATGCCAGCCTGGGCTACTTAGTGACAGCCTCTCTCAAAACACACACACAGTAATATGAAAAAATCAACAAGCATTTGGCCTTTTCTTCTTGTACACATTCGTGTGTGTGTGTGTGTGT
>NW_026586463.1:2153997-2319475 GCF_907164565.1 Psammomys obesus
AATATAAAAAGTGGCTTTTGTTGCCTATAGAGACAGAAAAACCAAAGCTCTGCTGTGGGGCACCCACCCAAGCGCTGGCTGGCAGAATGAAGGCGGCAGAATGAAGGTGGCGCTTCAAAACCGTGAGCATCAGCCCAGCTTAGCTCAAAGCCTTTACCCAGTAAGGTACCTAACATCTTTCCCTAGGTTACCACACCCCTCCAAACAATCTTGAGCAAGTCCACAGAGACCCTCTATCCTGAAATGAACAGCAAGAACATTAACAAAAACAACTTTACACTGACCAAGTGTTCAGTATACTCTAAAGACTTGTTTAACTTTCCAGAGCACTCTATACATTGGACTTACTTTAATCTACAACTTTATATATGTGAAAACTAAAGAACTGACAAAGTCCATAGCCTGCCCAAGATCACACAGCTAGAAGGTAGCAGAATGGGCATCTAAGTTGGGCAAGACCGTCTTTCGAGCCCGTGTTTTGAACTGTGTTTGCTGGACTGTCTCTAAAGGAGGTGGAGCGGGCCACCGAGTATCACGACAGATAATATTTCTGGGAGGTCATATGCCCGACCCCAGTAAACAGCTATTAAATGTCACTATGCAGGATTGCTTGTATCCTGGGTCACACGTGCTGTCAGACCCATGGTGGGCACACACCTGAGGCCTGTACGCTGCTGGGCGCTCGGTCCTCCGCAGTCTATTTTCACATACCCACAGGTAGGTGACTCAGCACATGCATCATCCTTGTCCCTGCCCAAACCAGCTGGTCTAGACAGAACCAGGGAAGAGAACTGTGTTTACACAGCGTGTGCCAGACACCTTGTCCCATTGTTTCTGAGGCAGCTGTCGAGTCAATCTATACACGTCTGGATCCCATTCTCTTCAGACTGGCTTGTTCGCCTCCTCATTTCCAGAGAACTAACTCTGAATATTTAAGAGAACACAGATATCAGGTTTGTGATTTCTAACCCCTACTCTTTTTGATAGAGGACCTTGCTGGGTAGCTCTGGCTAGCTTTAAACTACAGATCTAGCTTAGAACTCCTTGCCTTAACGACTTGAGTGTTGCGATAATAGACATGTACAATGGGCCTCACTGTGTATCCTTCTTTGAGCCAGCTTTGGAGAAAAGATTAACTGCCACATTCATGAGAAAATTTGCAAAAAGGAGAGCAAAAGCCTAGCATAACATATACTAACTATAATAAATGAGATGAGAATTTCTTTAAGAGTCAAGTATTCACATGTAAGTCAAAATTAAATAAGTAAATAATATAAACTCTACGCTTTCACAACTCTTACAGCCTTACCCAAATCCTCCATCCTTCTCTTGTATATTCTCTCAAGAGGGCATTCCTGTAATCCCAGTATGTGGAGACAAGGCGTGGGGGATTGTGGCTTTGGCTTGTCTCAAGTTACATATATAAATATATGTATAAACCCATCATACATATATGCATCCAAGATGTAATTCCATCTCTTACCTTCCCCATTCTTGCCTCTACTCAAAGGGAACATGTATGTGAGAAATCTGTGTTTAAAAAACCATGTGATCCACATAAAGGCTAAAAGGAATTCACGTGAGATGGTGTGCTTGGGTTACTAAGGAAAAGTTTATCTCTGGTGCAGCCTCCTTCAGATCTCTGGCTTGCTTCTTACAGGCATGGCCACCTGTTCTCCCGGGCCCGGCCTTGTGTGTAATGAGCTGACCTCATTCATCCCTACTCTTGGATTTGGTCCTTATTAGTAAGTACCCTGAGCTCCACGAAAACAGACTGATTCCACCTCTTCACTGGGCTCAGCAGACACCCAACCTAAACTCATTCTGTATTCCCTGCACTGACTCAGAGTTCCTGTTCATTGTGTCCCTGGATTCCTGTTTATCAAAGTTATGGAATCCTGACCTTCCCATGGAAACAGTCTAAGTAGAAATCCAACTGTGTAGCGCGGTGGTGCCCTTCCATGTATGCTTTCCATAATGACAGGGTTGTGAATAACTCACTGAAGTGGAGCTAAGTTACAAGCCACGAGGCCAAGCCTAGAATGAGGATTCCCCAACATAAAGAGAACAAGTCCTTGATCCTTGAAGGAAATGGAAATGTGAGATCTGCTCCTGCCGGTTTTTGCTTATTATTTTCTGAATCAACCTTAATTCTTAATGTAAGATCAAAATGCAAATGAAAACAATACCATAGATAAATCCATCTTCAAAATGAAGCCTGTCAAGAGCCACCAAGTAAACCATTTCTTGGGCTTTGTGGTAACATCATATTTTCATTCACAGTATAATCATGAAATTATAGAGTACATTCATGTAACAAAGAACATTTTTCTGTGGTCTTAAATTGAAGGTTTCTCTTCACAGGCCTGGTCTTCAGAAACAGTGACAATGACTGCCTGTTTTACTAAGAGCCCATGTTTACAAACATGGAGAATGACATGTTAAGGTGAGCAATATGTTGTTACAGTCCATTTCCATATTGGGTGTGCTTAGAACTCATCGGAGAGCCAGAGAGAGGCTGGCGACTCTTGGCCCTCTCTCACCAGCTGGCAGCTAGTGCTCGCCTGCCTCACAGCTCTCTGTGAATTGGAAAGTTGCAAAATGCTATGTGAATGAGCCCATGATCAGAGAGGGAGGCAATCTCCAGCCCAAGGATTAGATAAAGGTTTGCATCATGAACCAGTAGTACAAAGACTGCAATTCTTGGGAGCACCACTGTATGATATGGGAAAAGAGGCAGGAATTTCTCACTGTCAGGGACCTTAAAGTTCCACTGCCTGACATCAAAACATCACACCAGCCATTTCTGCTTTTTTCTTTCTGTCTGCGTCCCATTCTACCATCAGCTTGAATTTATCTCTACAGAGTACAGGTCTTGTTTCTTACAGTATGGGGCAAGAATGTAAGTAGGTATAACCCTGCCTCACGAACAGTACAACAAATATTTGATGCTCTATGTATCAATGACGGAAAATTGTTTCTTAGCCAGGCCTGATAAAAAACAGGCCTAAGATCTCAGTTATTCTACTATGCCATGAAGGATTCAAAGCCTGACTGAGCTGTAAGTTCAGGGCAATCTAGTGAGACATGATCTCAAAATAAAAGGTAAAACAAAGGCTGAAGATACAGTCATTGGCAGGGTGTTGTCCTAGCAAGCATATGACCACACATTCAACCCTAGTAGCAACAATAAAAAAAATAAAATTATATATATATATATATATAATTTTACTAAAAAAATCATACAATACCTTATTATCTCTCTTTGCATGTAAAAGAGTCAATATTTGGGGCTAGGTGATATAGCTTAGTAATAAGAAACTTGCCCTGGAACAGGCAAGACCCTGCAATTGATCTTTACAATTCCAAAAAGGGGAAAAAAATTACTAATTTTTAAACGCAGGGGAGAGGAGGAGATGAGCAGCAAGCAATAGGTAATCCTGACGCTTACGGCAGCAATGCTGCTCAACAGCCTTGTAAGGCAAAGCTGGCTCCCACCCACCTCCACAACACAGCACCAACCTGTTGTTTTACGCAACTTGTTTGTTCTGCCTTGTGTGTAGCTTTTGTTACTTCACAAAAAAAAAATCCCCGACCTTTTTTTTTTTTTTTCTAAAGAGTGCCTTGCCCCAGGCTGAGGAGGGCTGGTACCAGGATCTGAGAGCCTAGCAATCCGGAAATCTGGGGAGGGAGATATTTCCCTGCATTTTAAAAGACCTCTATTGTTCGGTTAGGAGACTTTGTGTAATGGGGAGGGGGGGAGATAGATGAATAAAACAAAAATCAATCTACCCCAGTTTTCATAGAAACTAGGTAGCCACTGTTGTTAAGTAAGTGACCAAAGGCAAAAAGAAAATAAGTCACATAAAGTCATGTAGGGCAGAGAGAGATTTCACTAGGCAGGTAGGCTAAGCAACGTTCCTGTTTTAGGTTAAGCCACTTTTACAAGTGGAACAGAAAGGAAAAAGGATTAATGAAGGGTAAATTTTTTTTAACATGGAGAAATGAAAAAGGGTGGTTGGGGGCTACAGAGGTTCCCAGGAAGGTGTGTCTTTAATACACCATTAAACACAATATATAATCTTTCTATAAAAAAACTTTTAAAATTTTGTGATTACAGTAAGCCTCAGTAGAACTAACAATTAATATTTGTGTATTAATAATTAAGTATAAATGTAACTCTCACCTGCAATCCTCCTGGCCCTCATGGTTACAGCCTTGCTCCACAAATTAGTCATTTTCAACTGTTAAAAACTTCCTCTTAGAGGAACAACTTAGATTCATTTCCTCCTCCCTCTTCTGAGACTTGATTTTACCTCAGAAAGACAAAGGGTTAGCTCTTCCTGGAGGAAGACTGAATCAGTTCATACAGAAATGAAGAAAACCGCTTCTTCCATCTTTATACTTCATTTTTTTAAAAACTGGACAGATCCAGAAATGGACGGTAGACAGATAACTTTTCTCTATCCTACTTCGCTGTTTGCTCGGTCTGGCCACCAAAGGCTTTGCATGTGCAAAATGGACTATGCTTTTATAGAAACAAGAAACGAGCCCATAGTCAAGACCGCACTGTCTCTGAGTCACACTAGCCAAAATGAAAGGATGAGAACACCAAGAATGGGGGAGAGAAAGCCAGTTAGAAGAGGCACTGGCACCCTGAGATCCTTGAGAAATGAGAGGCAAAACCTGTAGGCCCACTGTTCCTCTCAAACACTCGCCTTCCTCCCTGGAAATGATGACTCCCTCCAGGCTTTATTTCTTACCAAGCCAGCTTCCTACATACGACCTTTTTCATACACACAACCTTTTTCATTTTTAAGAAAAAAAAAAAAAAAAAAAAAAAAAGAGTCTTCTAAACACTGTGAAAAGAAGAAGCTACATCCCCAAGCTATATAAATCCCCAACGTACAGAAAAACATTGCTGAAAATGGTGAAGGAAAGCATGATCTCATGCATGTTTAAAACACACAGGATTCAGAGAAAAATCAACTGCAAGTAGAGGTTCATAAATATTAATAGCAATGACTTCTCAGAAGATAGGCACACATGTGTTTTCAGAAACTCATGATCATTATAACCTCTTAACCTGGAAAACGTGTATAATAAGGCAAGAATGACATCGCTTTGAATATTGCTGGCTGTGATCCCTAAGAAGAAAGGGAGAGTGGCAGAGATGGACAACAATGTGTTCTGTCACTAGCTTATTTATTAAACTATTCATCTGTGGTAATCTGTATCTTAGAGGAGAATAAGACTGTTTTTTCTTTCTCATATTCTAAGAAGCCTTTGTGCTTCATGTTCAGGTTCCTGGACCTTGGAAGATCCTCACAGGGTTTCAATTTTGGGAACAGACATAGCGATTGGGAGGTAGCCCAAGGGCAAAGCCCCAGGTCCTTCCCTACGGAGAGAGCAACCTGCCTAGAGCTACAATTGCAGGGAGGGCAGTAGGCAGAACAGCCCAAGCAGGAGAAAGAATCAGCTCTCTTAGACTAGGGTAGGTAAAGGGGGAGGCAGTGAGGTCTGTCTGTGCATTTGAATGTGTGAGTGACCAAGACTTTGATGCTGAACCCCAAGAAGCAGAGGATAAGAGGCCCTGGGGTCTGAGTGTGACTTAGAGTAGAGCAGGGCATAGACTAAGAACAGGAAAGTCACACTCATTTTGAAAATGCCAGTTATAGCGGATCCTGCCCATGACCTTCACCATGGAGCATCACAACCCAGTTTAGACAGGCCACACCACTGCATGAAGGCTTGGGCTACGAATGACTGTATGAGTCTTTGCCTAGGTCGCAATTCCTGAAGTCCAAGAGACTTGACCACACCATAAAGACTACAATAAGCAGCTATAGTGTGGGGGGGGGGAAAGGCCCAATTGCCATTGGCTGAGAAGTAGTAGCTAGCCCTAACTTACTCAACAGCTACTGAAAATACCAGGAAACTACCTGGCCCAAGAAACTGTCCATCTATGTCACGTTATTTCAGAAAAAGCCTATCCTCCTTAAGGACCTGACCTAAAATCTAAAGACAGAAACAGCACAGGGAAGTGAGTCTACAGTGTGTTTCTGGAAGAAACCTGTTTGCAGCCTAATAGATGTCGGTACATAGCTATAGAGGTGGGAACAGAGATGAGACAGACCCATTCTAACAGTTATTGATGATATAGTGGAGAGATATAGCCAGACTGGCAAGCTGGGCTCTAGAGGGAATGAAGCTAAAAGAAAAAAAAAAAAGTCTCCATTATTCAAAAGGTAACCCAAATACCCCAAAGCCAAAGACCACAGCTACCCCACAAAAAAAAAAAAAAAAAAAAAAAACAAAAAAAAAAACCACAAAGCTGGGTTACAGAGTTTGAATGTGGGTGTTTTTTAGGGGTCACTCGGAGCTAACAGACCTGCCAGGTTTTCTGTTAGTGGTATTTGTTTGTTGTTGATGTTTGTGCTTTGTAAATTAACCCCCTAGCTTACATGAGGGCATTCCTAATGAAAATACTGTCCCTTTAGAACGCTCATATTCTGTATGCAACTGTTACAGTGCTTGAGTTAATCTGCTACTGTAAAATGAAGAACTCTACAGACGTCATCTTTTCCCAGTTTTATTGTTAAATGTATTCATCCGTTTGGAGCCTTAATTACTGAATTTATATTTAGGTCGTGATTACCATACTGCACTAGAAAAAAAAAGTGTCTCACATTCAATTTACAGAAATGAACAGAGTCGAAGCTACACTGTGGATACTGTAACTAGACTCATATTCTCCCATGGTAAGGAAAGACAAAGTTCCCAGGCCTGGAGCTATACACTGTCCCTTTGGCACCTGGCATTGGAAGCCACCCAGCTTTGGCTGCAGAATTTAGGGCTACAGAACTTGTAGCAAAAGCCATCAACCAGGAATCCATCATTAGAGAACAAATGGCAAAACCTTGAGGTTTTGGAATCCTGGCCCTGTAACTTCCACCCACCCAAATGTCTGCAGTGGCCTTGGCATGCCCCCCCCCCTTCTTGCCTGAGCCCTTTCCAAAGGCTGCTGGGATGCCATGCTTCTGTAGTGACACAGAACATGTGCTTGGATCGTGTTTGGAGTTCAAGTCCCAGAAAGGATATGCTGGCTTTCAGCACCTACATCTGAAGAAACTCGTAAGGAATAGCTCTGAATTTTCTAGGTGTGGCCTCTTAGTACACCACAACAAAAGACCTAAGCCTTTTTACTTAGGAGGGTTCTTCAATTGAAGAGGTTGAGCAAAGCCAAATAAGACATTTCATACTTAAGTCACTGGCCAACTGGCTTATACTCTAATCTCATGCTTGAAATGTGATCTGCTGTGAAGGGAAAGCTGCTGTCTGCTATCCCTCATTGAAGACCAACTAGATGAGCAGGACTATATACTTAGAGGGAAATGTCATTCTGGAACATATATGCATCTCCATCTGGACATAAAATGCAGATGTGAACTCACACCACAGTACTGTGTGACAATAAACTGGTTGCTTTTCTTTGAAACAAATTCATTTTCTTGAACAGAGGCTGTGTTCCCAAAGCGGACACCAAGTTAATCAGTTTCCTTTCTGTGGCGAAAACTCGACTGTCCTAGCAAAGTTTACAGGGCTCCACACCTCACTGCTTCCACAGCACCCCCACTTCTGACTTTGACCAGAAGCCTCTCTGTTGCTCAGAAAGCACAGAACGTTTTCTACACGACAAACCCTGCCCATGCTGCAATGTACTACTTCCGTGGGGGTGGCTCAGACTGACTCTGAGCTTTCATTTGTAGTCTCCTTAGAAAGGAAAAGTATCTGTAACAATCTTGGGAAGGGTGGGAGCGCGCACAAAGAAATCAGGAGCCAAATAAAGGCAAGCCTACAAGGCTTTTAGTCAGCTGACACTTTAACGCTGGTGGTTACCACCTTTTAAACGGGGCCACGATGTCGGCTGGGGCTCTTCTTCTTTTTAAGGGTGAGCTGCTCACGGTAAGGACTAATTAGCTGCCAGGAGTGAGCTGGCGTTTCAAAAGAATACTATTCTACTCTTTAGACAGGGGTTTAATTTACTCCCATATGTTTACGTCCAGCTAGACTCATCCTTCAGCTCAAAGTCTTCAGAAGGACAGTTAGACTAGGACAAAACTATTTACTGATTATTCCACGCCAGCAACTCATCCTGTGTATGTACACTAAGGCGACTATTACCTCTACCGCGCTCCTGTCTGCGTGATGTTACAGACAACATAAACGACTGTGAATCCAAGCAGCTAGTTATTTGGAGTTACTCAGCGCGGCTGCGTGTTTCTGTTTGGCATGCATAGCGCATCATTTTCTTCTTTCTGGATTCAAACTCTGTTCTTCTCGAAAAGGGTGATCACTATTCCCATGTTCACACACGTGATGTGATCATATGGTCGGTATGGATAGGACTTTGATGCCAAACAAACAAACAAACAAACAGCAAAGCTAGACAAGCAGTAACCAGTTCCTGTTGGCTTTGCTATGGAGTTCTTTTGCCCTCCTTCAAAGTCAAATGGCATATCCAGACAACCTTGGTGTGGAATGGCTCCTCATTGCTCTCCCAGGAGAGACGGTAAGCTCCTTGTCACTATGCACCTCTTATTCCTTGAGTAGCACAAGACAATACATGGCTTGACAGCCCATTTGAAAGTTTTGAAAGCAAATAAAAATGAGGAGGGCAGGGTGTTTTGTTTTCTGAAACTAGGGATGCTGGGATTTAAGCATAACAGACTTTGACCCTTCCTTATTCCTCCCTTCTTAAACTGGTCAAAGCTCCTATTTTGCAATTTCTCCTAAACATCACAGGCCCTTCATTGGGAAGCGTTGGTTCTGCTGAGAATTATTCAAAGTCAGGTTCTCCTGACTCCCAGGGGCTCACTTGAGAATGAATTACAGGTGTGGCAGTGTTATTTATAAAACAGTGCAGACAACTCTAAGTCTTCTAAAACCATCTATAGACTAAAGCGTTAACCCGACCACAGAGTGTGGGGCTCTGGAAGGGGGACAGATTGCTTTTGACAAATAAGCACACCTTCCGCGCAAGAAACAGAAGTAGGTCAGGGTGAGTCAGTGAATTTTCCACTGACTCATTGCCACATGGTAAGTGTAGCGACGGACACTGGGGATCTAGAGCCTCACCTGGAAGGGCTATGCAGATCAGTTCTCCAAGGAAAACAGCCAGACTGCAAATGGCCCAGCAGGAAGGGCTACCCTCCAGACCTGCAAACAAGGCGGCAGGCAGCAAAGTCAACAAGGCCTAACAGGAACCTCGCTTGGCTTTGAAAACTGACAGGTGGGACTGTAGTTTCAGAGAAGGGAAGTGATTCTTTCTTCAGCTAGAGAGTCACTGCAGCCAGGCTGAATGGAGCTACACCAGCTCATGTACACCTGAACAATCTGGGTATGTAATATATATACAGACACATATATATATATATATATATATATATATAAATATATATATATATATATATTTAGCATTTCACTTTGAATGCAAAGGAAGAAAAAAAAAAACAAAAGTCTGCTTTTAGTGTGATCGGAAAGAAAACCTGGCATGGTATTTCTAAACACAAATGCATTTATTTTAGCACAAATGGAACACGCTACTGTAAATGTCAAGCACTCATCATCAAATTATGAAAATAAGACCCAGCCAATCTTTCCAACTTATTTAAAGTTCAACGCATGAATGATCAGAGCCCCCCAGACAGAACCTTCAAGATGTCCTTATTAAGACTTTGAAGGGCAATGCATCAGATTGGGGAAGTGAGGCGAGAGGTCATTGGCTATGGGAGATGCCCGGTGTCTTATGCTGGAGTGCCTGGACCGCAACAGCGTCTGTCTGTGGAGGACACAGGCCTGGGTTACATGCAAAAGGATGGTCATTACCCACCAGGAACGTAGATGACCTAGCTCTGTTGTAGAAGCATGTGTGTTTCGCTCCAGTACAACCACCCCACACAGGCAGTCCTTAAAGTGCCCTCCTTCACGGGAGCAAACACATACCTTCTCTGGCACCACTGTACCCACTGACACCAGTTTGCCTTTCCCAGCCCAGCTAATGAGCTACGCAGCACCATTCATTCTTTGAAAAGAAGACGCCAAGCGTTATCAGCAAGTCCTAAAACAATCCCTGAAGTGACAGAAAAGAGGAAATCTATTTTCATTGTAACCGTTGATTGGCACAGGACCAACACCCATGACCTCGTCCTCTTTAGCACAATGCTCTATTGAACAAATATTCTAAATAAAAATACAGTTTTTGAGATACCTAAGGCTTTGTAAAATGAGACATTGTTATGAAGAGTGACATGGGCACCCAAGACAGGAAACTGGAGGGGTATGAAACATTTAAAAGGCAGTAGGCGCCCCAATATATGATGCTCACACAGTGCTAGGCTTCAGACTAAACTTACTTTAAAAACAAAACAAAACAGAGAGAGAGTAGTGTTAACTGACATGGGTCAGAGTCACTTGGGAAGAGGGAACCACAACTGAAAGGCTGCCTCCATCAGGCAGACCTGTGCTTGTATCTGTGAGAGATCTGACTGGCAATTGACGTGTAGTGGGCCCACTGTGGGCTGTGCCATCTCTGGGCAGGTGGGCCTGAGCTATATGAGGAGGCAAGCAGAACTAGCGAGCTAACAGGCAGCACTTCCGTCTGGGTTCTGCTTGAGTTCCTGCCCTGACCTCCTTCAGTGCCGATCACCTGCAAGAGTGAGCCCTTTCCTCCCCAAGCTGCTTTTGGCCTGAGTGCTCAATCGCTGCAACAGAAAAGCAAACAACTTCCGGTCATGCTCTCATTTCTGATACAAAACAGGTCTTACAAAACGCACCATCCCTCCCTGGTGCTCTGATTTGCCTAAAGAATGCTCTGGAATAATATTTTACGGGAGTAAATAAGTGTTTATTTTCTTAGCTAAAATGTCACCAGATGATCTATTTCAGCCTCCAGTGCTAGGGTTACCAAAATGATGACCAGGTCATTTCCCAACAGCGATCTAGTAACCACCAGATGCTCATCTTGGAACTCTTGCCATGACAAACCTGGGTCAAGCCAGAGCTCAGAAAGAAAGAAAGCCTATACCGTTAGGCTCCATGGACTGCAGGTTCATAAGTAATCTAGTCTAACAGTTATTTGACCTGAAAATCTAGTTTTACAGTTCCAGACATGTTCTTGAATAGGCATAACATTTACTATTGAGTCATGTAAAGTCTTGACAGATTTCAATTTTAAATATGTCCGGGTTTTAATGTAAATAAAAACAGTTCACTACATGAAAATCTGCAGTAGGTAAACTCAGAGAGGATCAGAATTTCTAAGAATAATGGATGAATCTTACTTTCAGATCAACTAGCACAACCTTCAAGCCCACAGATAGCCACTTTAGTGACGTTGATAAATTACACGCTCAATGGGAGTGAGCCGGTGCACCTGTCTCCCTACCTCCTCACCCATTTCGTATGAGGAAACAGGACTATCATGGAAAATCCTATCATTCTACCCACCTCATTTTCCCTTTATAAGGACACAGAAAACATACAGCCAACGGAGGCTTTTAAACAGGAAATGCCTTCTGTCCTTGTGAAGGAAAGTAGAAAGAACAAAATAAAAACAAAGTGGCTATAATGGTCATAGTCCAAGTACTCGGAAGCCTGAAGCAGAAGAAACTAAGTGACTTCAGGACCAGCCTAGGCTACCATGGAGTCCTTGGCCAGCCTGGGGTATAGTGTGAGATTCTGTCCCAAAACAAAAAAATGCAAATCAACTCAAACAAATAAACAAAAACCCCATAAACATCAACAACAAAATCCAGCAAGCAACAAGCTATCACATTGCCATAGAAAACTGAGCCTTCAATTCCCATCATCCTCTACCTTTGCCTCATTGTTTCTTGGAGGCTGAATGTGTGAGGAAAACTTTCCTCATATACTTCTAACCTACTCCAAGGAAAATGTGAGTGTTAAATTAAATTTCAGTTTTGAGCTGGATTGGTGGCATATACCATTAATTCCAGCACTTGGAAGGTAGGGGCAGGTGGATCACTGCGAGTTCAAGGCACGCCTGGCCTACATAGAAAGTTCCAGGACAGCCAAACAAACAAACAACATTCCAGTTCCTATCAGATTCTATGATCAAAGTTGTTTAAATCCCCAAACAGCGTGCCAAAAACAAAACACACATGCCTTTGAGAACATAACTAGATAGCTTTACATTTGTGGCTGTCCATCCTAGAACTGACTACTTAAACCATAGGAAAGTTGTTTTCCCACCTCCATATTTCCACTTCTGGATCAAAGAGGACTAGAAAGATCAGATTCAGTTCTAACTCTCAACAGCTCTTGGAAAAGGAATAGTCAACACTATTACCTTTGGAGCTCCTCATTCATCTATATGAGGATGACCCATCCCCCAACCTAGAATTCTCTGTCATGCTCCACTCAGACCCACACAGCCAACAAACACTCCATGCAGATATCAGCAAAGGCTTCAGCTCCATGAATCTCAAACTGAAGTTACTATCTTCACTTAACTGCCCTGCTTCCCAAGTCTCTGTTCAGTTACTGGATTTAGTCATTAGCCTACAGCATGAATCGACACTGGGGTTCCTCCTCATTATATCATCCAATTAGTCACCTAATCCTATGGCTCTGACTTCCTGAATATCTACCTGTACTTCCAAGGCTACCATTCTGCCTATAACCTCATCCATTATCTTTTCAGAAGGGTGTGATGTGTGCTTTAACTGGGACTTTCCACTGCCCAACTCTAGTCATCCTGCCAGGAATCGTTCTGTGTGCCCTTACTGATGCCCAGCAGAAACTCCCCGGTGGTTCCCTTGCCTACAGAATACATGGCAGGCCATCGTTCACCATTAGACTAGGATTTCAACTTTCAGCCAAAGCATCCTCACATAGCTTGGTGTTCTCTTCACCTGCAGTATTCTCTCCCATCTTCCACTGACTCTGCTGTCACTTATTAACATATCAGATGGCCTATTTTGGGCTTATGTACCTCTTGGACGCTCTCAGAGCCCTCTCTATTCCTCCACCATGGAAGAGCTAGAAAGCATAGTGCCTAGTGTGTGTGTGTGTGTGTGTGTGTGTGTGTGTGTATGTGTGTGTGTGTGTTTCCATTTCTCTCAGTTCCTATGTACCTATGCCACCCCCAATACATCTATCACGAAGCTCTTCACTTCCATGGACTTAGAAGCCATAACTCCTCATGATCTCCATAGCAAAATGTCCAAAATCTAGAAAGTGCCCACGTGAGATAACTTAATTAGTGACAAATAAACACAGGAGATAGAGAGCCAAACACACGGAGCTCCACACACTCTGAGCCTCTCTTTCCCAGAGAAATCTCCCCTGCTAGTCACTTATTTTCTTGAATGTAGAGGTAAGGTTTTTTTTTTTTTTTCTTCTCAGTTGCTAAAACAAACAAGATGGCGAACAACTCTTACAGACTGCACAACTATCTTTCATTATGGCAAGGCAAGTCTCTACTTAGAATTATTAAAATAAAAGTCAAAGGATGTTCTTACATCTTTGATACAGTTTCATGAACTAGGGGCATGTCCCAGACCTTACTAGTAAACTGTGCTTCTTTCTACATTTGTGTAGTAGGGTACTGTCATCCCTCCCCAGATTTTATACACGCAATGCAAGTCTGCATGCACCTGTGGGAATAAACAGGGATTTCTGTACAGCTAAAGGCCACTCTGCTTCTATGGCACAGTTGGGACTCTGGAGATGACAAAGCACATGAACAACATACACACAGTTTACTCTGTGTATTTAATAACTGTATATTTCACCAAGTTCTGCAATACAAATAAATGTAAGTGGTGGTCAAATCATCTATTATAGCACAACATTAGGGTGAAAAACTGCTGTTTTCTATGCTAATTATCTCAACGGTATCATTAAAAATGTACAGAGCAAATACCCATATACAACTTTGAGCCAACCACAGTGCTAATTTACAATAACGCCACAGACATGCCTTCCTGATGAAGGCAACTTTTAATAATCTTCTATAAACAAACAAACAAAACAAAAAAGAAAACATCAAAAGTAAGATATACTACAGTTATCGTGACATATTTAGATTTTCACCAAAAAAGATAACTGGCCTTTTTAAGTCTGATTTTTTTTTTCAGAGGATATCACAAGCATTTGCATCAGGATTAAAACAGAAGGTGAAGCCCAGAGATAAGGAGGGATGGGGTTCTTACCACCTACCTCTCTGTCACTGAAAATAATGGATTGTTTTTTTGTATCTCCTTTGAACAGAATTTTGTAGTCTCAAGTATTACAGGAAGAAAAATTTTGCCTAAGGGAATATGATGTAAAATTATTCTGTTTCATAATGATTAACATAAATGACCATGATAGAAAATTATTATATGCAAGGAACGGAAGTGTCAATAGAAGATATTGATCTGTGGGGGCAGCCAAGAATAGGAAAAAATGCTTGCCCTCTATAATTTAAGCCTCCCATCTAATTTGAAAGAGGACCTTTTAACCTGAATTAATTCTGTGTTTACAAAGCATCCCTTTTAATGCACGGGCGTTACCTTTCACAAGGAGATGCACAAATAGCATGCTCAGCACGTTTTCTGTCCAGTCTATCAGGTAGCAGGTATTTAGACTAACCCAGGTGGCTGATGTGCAGTCAAAAAGGTACACATACTCCACTCTAGAAGAAATGACCATGAGATGTGTTGGGCGGTTCTGGGCCCTGAGATCTGGTTGCAGTCCAGATGAGTGTATTGTCACATACTCTAAACAGTGTTGTGTAAACTTTGCTCCCCAATTATCTCTGGTTGGTTAATTAAAAATGCTGGACAGCCTATAGCTGGGCAGAAGAGAGATAAGTGAAGCTTCTGATCCTAGGCTTAGGCTCTCAAGTAGGGACCACGAGGAGAGAAACAGGAAGAAGAGAGAGAGAAAGAATGGGGCCTGATAAATCAGAAACAACCCAGACAGGACCAATACAGCAAGTAAGTAGGGGTGTGGGGCTGGGAAGTAGCCAGACTAGCTTAGAGAATTAGCAAAAAGCATATCTGCCCAGTTAGTGAGCTTAAAGCTTATTAATATATAATGTCTCTGTTTCTTTAATTTGGGAGCTAGAGCAGGTACACAGAAACAACCCCAAATTAATAAATTATCTACATCACATATGTTCTTGTAATAAATAAGCATATAGTATGATAATCCAAAGAATTTATAACTTTGCCATTTCTCTCATTTTTCCCTCTCCAAATATAAAGTGGGCAAGTGAATGATGGAGACATGGCTTTCCCATCTGAACGGGGTAAGCTGTATGCTGCATGCTACTCCTCTTATTCAGAACATACGTGGACCTGGACCATTCAAGGTATAGAAGTATTCAACAATATAAGTATTCAAGTACTTATAAACTCTAGGGGAAACAATGACTTTAAGACTAACAGAAGCACCGGGAATGGTGGTGCATGCCTATAATCCCAGCGATGACAAAGCTGAGGTAGGGCGATTTGACACTTTTAGTCTAGCCTGGTCTACAAAGCTCGTCCTTGCTTCAAACAACTACAAAAAGTACCTTGTCATTGTCAGTCTTTACTTTAAAGTTTTCTTTAAGATTTATTTACTTATTATTATTATTATTATTCTGTATTCTGCCTGCATGTGTGCCCGCAGGCAAGAAGAGGGCACCAGATCTCATTAGAGATGGCTATGAGCTACCATG
Organism: Psammomys obesus; assembly: GCF_907164565.1. Lineage (NCBI taxonomy): Eukaryota > Metazoa > Chordata > Mammalia > Rodentia > Muridae > Psammomys > Psammomys obesus. The sequence continues at coordinate 2,169,731 of NW_026586463.1, forward strand.
TGATTGCTGGGAACTGAACTCAGGACCTTTGGAAGAACAGCCAGTGTTCTTAACCTCTGAGTCATCTCTCCAGCCCTCTAAAGTTTTCTTTTTAGCCGGGAAAGGAGGTATTTACTCTACCTGGTATTATACAGCCTCAACTCCACTCAACTGTAGGGAAGTCTGTGCTTCTAGCAAACACATGGGAAGATACTTAAAGATATAGACTTCTTTAGATGACATCAAAAACATAAGTTACTGTGCATGTATTCCCACAAGACATGGCTTTGGGTCTCTCCAAAGTCAAATGATGAGGGTGTTGCCTCTGCTACTCTTGAGTTTGTTCCAAACTTTCCTAGCCACGTGGTAGGTACAAGCAGCATGGCAGTGTGCCCCTGACTGCTCACTTCCAGGTCAGATGAATCTCGGGTTACATGGCTGGCATTGCATCCCTTCACTCTGCCGGCTCCCAAAGCCAGTGCTGGGACAGCCCAGAGGCCATCTGTGTCAAGCCTTGTCTGTTGTAACCTCAAAGTACCCAGTACTACCAAGAAGCTCTGGGTCCAGCTATTTCTAAACTAGAGTCTGCGGCCTTGAAAAGAGGCATACTAGGAGAATTCACTGAAGCCATGATGTTAGACTGGTTGAACAAAATCAAAGGGGAAAAAAAATCAAACAAATTAAAAACTATATTGTTACTAAACAAAATGTAATTAACTGAGTCATGACATTTCTTCTATTTACAAATACTTGGTAGTACTGTGTTCCTGTCACCAAGATAAATCTTGTATGTTTTCATATGCTGTGGCTGGGGCAGATACATGGAAAATCATGTCTACACACCATCACTTCAAAGTCATGGTTACTTCCAGACCCACCTCTAGCTCCTCATCTAGATGCTTCTAAAGAACCATATATATCACAAGTATTTTCATATGGTTGTGGTGACTGTAAAGATGTTTGGTTTTCCTGCTAATATTATGTTTATCTTATGCACTTAAAAATATTATTTGGAGCTGCTGGTGAAACTGCTCAGTGGCTAAGACAATTTGCTGCTCTTGCAGAGGACCTAGAATCAGTTCTCACCACCCATATCAGACCGCTTACAACTGCCTGAAACTCCAGTTCCAGGGGATCCAATGACCTCTTCTGGCCTCCATGACCATCAGGCCACAGCTGCTGAACATGCAGACACTCACCAATAAAATAAAAACAAATACATCTTTAAAAAAGTACTATTCTGAAAAGATGCCCACACAGCCAATAGAAGTCACACTCCATAAAACAACACACAAACAAAACAACCAAAAAAAAAAAAAAAAAAACAGAACACTGGAGAGGACACAGAAAGAACTGGTGTCACACAGTCAGCTGATTACAGAAATGTGACTAGAAACAAGTTCCTTTGAGTCACACCTTTTTCATCAGCTAATCCCAGCTAGGCAGCAAACTCAGCCAGAAGCCACCCAGAAAGGCCAAGCAGACATATATTCCGGCATCCTGAGAGGCCCTGCGCTCCAACACACCCTGCCACAGTCTCTGCCTGTCCTTTTTTTATTCTCTCTCTCACTGGCCCACTCAAAACATGAACACATTCTTTCAAGGCGCCCCAAACAAGTTTTGGTGTTGACGCATGCATCACAAAATTAAAATCCAGGAAACAGAAACCCAGTTCACTTCTTTTCTATCAAAGAGAATTACTCCCAATTAGCTTGAAATCGTAACGATGTCACCAAGCAATATTTTAAGATGCCACAATCCTTCCTAGAAAATGTACTCAAGTATCTTTCATTTGCCATAGGGAGCTAAGAAGGAACACATGCTCATATGAAAATTAAAAATCTTGAATTTTATGTTCAATAATGGCTATATTGAAGAAAAAAAGAAAGGAAGGAAGGAAGGAAGGAAGGAAGGAAGGAAGGAAGGAAGGAAGGAAGGAAGGAAGGAAGGAAAACAAATGATCCAGGCAGTGGTATCTCAGCACTCTGGAGGCACAGGTAGGCAGATCTCTGAGTTCAGGCTGGTCTGGGGTGAGGAGCAGGTTCCAGGGCAGCCAGGGCTAAAAAATAGAAATATCTTGAGAAAAAAAAAAAAAGAAGAGGATGAGGAAGAGGAGGAAAGAGAAGGAGGGAGGGAGGAGGGGAGGAGAAGGAAGAAGAATAAGGAGAAGGAGAAGTAGGAGTGAAAACAAACAAACAAACAAACAAACAATAGCGGAGATTTGGAGAAATGAGAACCCTTGTGCATCATATGGAAATGTAAAATGGCATGGTGAAAAACAGCACAGAGATTCTTCAAAAGTCTCAAACAGAATCTTCCTATGCTCTAACAATACATCTCTACGGTACACACCCCAAAACACTAAAAGCAGTTATCTCTTGGAGAGCTATTTGCACACTCACATTCATAGCAGCACAATTTTCATCACAGGTAAAGGTGGGACAGAACCAACTGCTCATATGCAGGGGTGCTAAGGAAGCAGACTGTGGCATATGCACACGCAATGGAATAGTACACAGCCCTTAAAAGGAGCTCTGACACACGCTACAACATGAAAGAACCTGTGGGCAATGTATGAAAAAAAAAAATGAGTCGCCAAAAGACGGATACTGAATGAGTCCACTTACGAGAAGTACCAGAGGAGTCAAATCCATACGTGCAGAAAGGTAGTTGCTGAAGGGTTAGTATAAAAAGGTGTTACTCACTCATGTAGGTGTGCAGGGCATAGCTGGCAATGTTAAAGGGCACACCCAGACCCATATCTCCTGACCTCTGGTAAAGCTGGCAAGACAGCTCTCCATTCACCACATAGAACTCACAGAGGGCATGGCAAGGAGGCAGTGCCATCAGGGGAAGATCTTTTGGGTTCCAGGCACACGTGATGATTCTTCTGTCATCAGGATTGGTTTTGATGACCAATCCTGGGTGTGCCCTTCAACATGGCCAGCTACGGCCTGCTCACCTACATGACTGCACACATCACGGACCTGCAGCCAGGTGATTTTGTCCATACTTTGGGAGATGCACATATTTGCTGAATCGTATCGAGCCACTGAAAATTCAGCTTCAGTGAGAACTAAGACCTTTCCCAAAGCTCAGAATCCTCTGAAAAGTTGAGACAATTGATGATTTCAAAGTTGAAGACTTTCAGATTGAAGGGTATAATCCACACCCAGTGATTAAAATGGAAATGGCTGTTTAGAGTGCTTTCAGTGATGCTGTGAATATCACCAGTTTTTAGGGTAAAATAAAGTTTTTCTCTAAAGGAAAGTGAACTAGGTCAATCAAAATTGACAGTGATCTCTCTGTAACTATCAACATCTATAAAAGTGTCACTGGTATTTAGAACTGCCTTTCCTTTAGTATTCACCGAAGGTACATAAAAAAGCTGAGATTATATACTCAGCAAAAACAAACAAGCATATATTTATATATTTATATTATGAAGAAGGCTGGTGAAATCCATATTATGTTATTCCTCTAAACTTTAAATATGTTACAATGTTCACTTATACATTTTATATGCTGCAGGATAAAGAATTGTTTTGCTTTTTTTTTTTTTTTTAAAAAAAAGAAGGTGTTATTTAGTAAGTTTGGGGTTTCTCTTTCGCAACATGGAAGCAGTTCTGGAGCTCAGATGTACAGGGTGAATGTTCTCAACACCGAGGATAAGCAGTGACCAGAAAACCGAGATGACTGTGGAACACAAAGCAGCTTGGCACAAGACCTATCCCAAACTGTCTTCCAGACACCCAGATAGCAAAGACTCATTACCCAGCATCCTCCCCGACTACCGTGGGTTTGTAAACGACCCAGTCTCTTAGATGAAGGATGGATTAGGAGGATAACTGTTCCTGGCCCTTCCTTGAACACCAAGGAAGGACACTTGGCTATGCCTGGGTAACAGAATGCAGGATCCATGGGGAGGCGTCCTCAGCCCTCATTTTGATGCTCCAGCAGTCACTTAGGACTTTAAGATCCTCAAGGGACAGACACAGAAACATTGGTTTCGTCGCTCACAGAATTCTGATAGCTGACAGCGTGGGGTACCCGACTTGTGGGCACGTGTTAGCATGTTGCTACTGTCTGACTCCTTTAAGTGTCGCCCAAACATACTTAACTAGGTTATAGCCCACAGGGTTGAGTTTTCTAAAAGAAAAGAAAAGGAAAAAAAATATATATATATATATATATATATATATATATAATCTGATTTGTTAACTCTGTCATCTGGCTCTCTCTCTAGAAATTTAAGTTTCAACCTTGAGGGCGGATTAAAGCAGCTGGCAGAGAATATGCACACAATGGACTATATCTTAGAACAATCATATGTCATAATTCTTCAGAATGCACATGGAGCCTTTTTATCCACCCTGACCTTAAGCTTCCAATGCTTAGTTTTAACACAGCAGCGCTCTTGAGCCATTCTGCTCACCGTCACTACATGATGTGCTATGTCATCTAAGTAACTGTGTTTCTCAATAACACACTTGCACCAAGAGATGGCCATGGCTATTTATCATGAGTAATTTATGAAGCTGCCAAATACCAAGAGACGGGGGAAGCAAAAGTATCAAACCAGGAACAACAACAACAACAACAAAAGCTGAGTGTTTCCCAAGGTCTCAGCATGGAGGCTCAATCTTATTTCACACACACAAATCAGATCAATTGAAGATAGAAATGCATTATACAGTAGACAAACAGTTCCAAACTTTGATAAAAGCAGACCTTGGAATGGGCATTAACAGCAATTTGCATTTATCAATGTTTCCCATTTGAACATTAAATGTGTTGAGAGAGAAAAGCGAATTAAAAAAAAAAATACATATGCAGTTGCTTTATTGAACTACTCGAGAAAAGTTCAGAGCAGCAGTGAAACTCCAGGGGGTCGTAGTTCCTTAGACCATATCTTTCATCCAATACCTGGCCTTTGCTAACCACGTCCCTCTGTCTCAAGTTCTACACTACATGAGGAATTTACATTTTATAGATGGGCTTCATCTTAAAGCATATGCAATGCTCGTTCCAGACTTGGATTTGGCGACGACAGACCCACTGTCACTTTTTACTTGAGAAAATATGGAACACCAGACTGCAATAGTGCATCGTTGCAAGATCAGAATCACAAACTTGGAAGCACCTCAAGTAGACATAAAAACTTCTTGGCGTTAAGTATTAAGATCCATAAACATGTTCACGTCACTTTGGCCTAGAAATCTCTATTCTGGGAATTTATCCTAAGGAAACAGCCCAAAAAGACAGAAAAAGCGATATGTCTAAGTGTGTTCACTGAGGAGTGCTTTCAGTCAATAAAGCTTTATTAAGTGTCTATTATGTGGCAGGCACTTCACTGGCATAAGGAAGGTGCCTCAAGACACTCGTGATCAGATGAAAATTCAGATAAGCATATGTCGCATTGGAATGTGCTGGGGTAAATGTTAAGGGGGAACTGATCTCCCAGAAGCACAGCTACTCAGATACACTGGAGGAAGGCAGTAAAAACAGAGTGTGTGTGGCGGGGGGACCTGGTCATGATCTTATCATGTCTTTACAGTATATTAAGGCTCAAGTTCGTGTTAAAATATTGAATAAAGATCAGTGGAATGGCTCAGAGGGTAAAGGCACTTGCTTCCAAGCATAAGGTCCTCTTGAATCCCTGGGAACTACATGATGGAAGAAGAGAATAAACTCCCACACATCATTTTCATTCTTTCTCTTTCTTTCTGTTTCTTTTCCTTGTCCGTTTTTGTTTCGTTTTGAGATAGGGTCTCACGGTGTGACCCTGGCTGGCTTGGAACTCACTATGCACACCAGGGTGGTCTCAAACTCAGAGAAATGGACCCGCCTCTGTCTCCCGAGTGCTGGGATTAAAGTTGTGTACACAATGCCTCGCTACAAATTGTCCTGCAGGCTCTACAAGTGCTCCATGGCACATGTTCCATAGTATATTATATGTTTTGTTCCTGAAAACTCATGATCCATGGTGTGTGTGTGTTCATATGTGAGGGTGCATGTACATACAAAGGCCAGGAGACCTCAGGTGTCAGTACTCAGGGGCAGTCCACTTTTTTTGTAGTTTGAGACATGGTCTACACTAGCTGGATAGGAAGCAGCACGCCCCCAGTGACCTCTAAGTCCTTAAAAACCAAACTGTTCTTAGTTGAGGGGGCTGGCGGGGCTGACATGTATGTAGGGCGAGTGTGCCACGGCATGCATGCAGAGGCTGGAGAACAACGTTGTAACAGGAAGTTTTTATTTTCTCACCACCTTTATGTGGATTCCGGGGATTGAACTTAGGTGGCTGGGCGTTCGTGCCAAGCAATTTTACCTACTGAGCCATCTCACTAGCTACTCCAAAACTAAATAAATAAATAAATAAATAAATAAATAAATAAATAAATAAATAAATAAATAAATAAATAAAAGCAAGCTCATTTTAAGTATAGCTATCCATGCCCATCCTTCCTGTGCTTATTGGGGGAGGTAGAGAGCAATCATGAACACTTCAAATCTGTCCCACCATACTCTATTCCCAGTCTGGGTTTTGTATGAGACATGAGTGTCCCTAATTAAATCTGCTGAGGAATTTTGAGTTTCGCTTTGCTTACAAGGCAAAACAAAATAAGCACAGGAAAAATCCTTATTGTTCCTTTGAGAATGTTTCCTTTCAAACATCTCAGCATCGCCTCAGGAGCTCCGGCATTAAGCTGCACAAAGTCTTTTGTGAAATATGGCCTCTGTAATTTCTCAAGACTATAGTGTGTTTGCAAACAGGAAAATCTCAGCGTTTAGGAGGTGGGCTTTAAAGCCTTTGAAGGAAGAGACATGAGGCACACTTAGTCATCTATAAAGAGAAATAATCTCAGCTCAACTGGGCGTGTTGCAATCTACGAGGCCTGCCTGTGCTTACACTTGGATTAGCAAAAGCTCCATTCCGACAGCAAGCATGGCACCCACTTCAAGTCAACACATGCTACCATAGTGTAGCAGAGCCATGAAGAAGCCTCCTTTGACAAGCTCTTTCCTGTGCAGTGGTTCTAGTTCAGGTTATTCCAGAACAGTGTTGAAGTTCTAGGAAGGTCCCTAGAGAAGGCCCTGCCTCTGCTCTCCTTCTTCTGAACTGAATGGCTAAGGAAAACGGAAGACGACAGAACTCATGATAGGCAATGGGAAGAGGGGGAAGCACTCATCAGCTGAGCACATAAATCTGTGAGGCACGCCCAAGGTGAGCCATGTGTTACGGTTTCAGAAAAGGTCCACGTTGTCTCTGGCATCGCAGGCCTGAGTCTGCGCTGGAGCGCTTCAATTCTGCTCTGAGGACCAAGAAACCACAGACATCGCTAAGCAAACGGCTGAAGCTGCATTCTAATAAACGTGATCTACAAACCACGCCAGGCATGCAAGCTGGAGCTTGCCCATTCCTGGCTAGAGCCTTTGCAAATTGTTTAATCTAGGGCCCAGAAAAGTGTTTTCCTCAGGTGCGGTGGCCCTGCCAGGGCCATGTCCCTAACATGATGCAGAGTCAGGTTCCAACCAAAGTCTATCCAAACTCAGGCCTAAGTCTTTCGACCCTAAGAGCAGGGCTGAATCTGCTCTCCAGATGGAGAGGAGTCTGCTGTGTGAAAAGGATGGCAATCCCAAATCCTTCCCAGTGCACAGCACCCACGCAAAGCCCACCTGTCATGAAAAAGAGAGTATACAGCAAGCACTGGTTACTATGGGTGGGATGGCTTAGCAGCCAAAGGGGCTTGCAGCCAGACCTGAGAGCCCGGGCTGGAACAAGCTGGGACGCACATGGTAGAAAGAGCCAATTGACCCCTGTGAACTGTCCTCTGACCTCCACATATGCCTCAGGCCACACGTGCCTGTGTGCGTGCAAGCATGGGAGTGCACACACACCCCTAAGTAAATGTAAAAGCAGAAGAAGAAAAAATCTAAAAAGAAAAGCAGAAAAAAAAATGCAGAGGAAGAGGGCAACAGGTAAAACTCCTCCCAGGTTTCTGAAATAGTCACTAGTGAGCTCTCCTATTCTAGGGGAAAGGCATCAAATTCTTTGTCATCCTGTGGTAGATTATGGCAACGCAAAAATGTGGTCAGCTTCTCCGAGCTTTAACACTCTAAAATTTTGTGACACAACCCCACTGACCTTCACATGTGCCACGCAATGAACTATTTATGTGTGTGGGAAAGAGGTGCGGCACTTGGTCTGTGGATTCTGTGATGGACTGGAGAAAAGGCAGAGGAGCTAGGCGAGCATTATCCACTGCTCTCAACTGCCACTTCAAGGGCAAAGAGAAACTGAGTGCCACAGGTTAGTGCCTGGAACTCAAAGGAAGCAAAACAGGCACTAACTGTGAGTGAACCTTAACCTGTTCCCCTTCCCCCAACCCCCGACTTTTCCCTCACTCCTTGAGAGATTAAAGATTCTCTTTTCACCATGGTTGTGCTATTCGAAACCTGAAGACAAGGTTCAAGTCCATCTCTGTCACTTGTTTTGGTAGTTAAACATTAATTTTCTCCTCTTACAGTAGAGAGGGTGCCAGCTCTATCTTCTTGGCAGGCTCATTTTTTAACATAAAATGCAATGCTCTCAAATTAAAAAAAAAAAAAAGCAATCCCTTTGCATGAACTTAGATGTCCATAAATTTTAAAATATAACAGAATTAATAGTTCAAAAAAGTTTCCATGATTAAAACTACTTTCCTTAAAAAAAAAACAACAACAACAACTAGAAACTATCATTTGCAGTTGCATAATTTATTTCTGAAAATTAAATGATGATTTTCTACAAAGGATGGAGTTGGGGGTAGGGAGAGGAGGAATACATAAAGCAGATGGAGTCATTGTTCCCCCATGAAGAAAAACCATTTCTGCACCTTACAAATATGTATTAATTGGCCTGCCACCTGGCAAGCCTGCTCACAGGCATAAGGGATAAAGTTGAGATCTTGAAATGTAACATTTAAGCCTGTGGGGAGGTGGCAGTTAGAATCGGGAGTTAGCATTAGAAATCCTAAGAGCATGTTTCATGAGACCCAAGTGCAAGAAAAAAGAAAGAAAGAAAGAAAGAATAGGACCTTAAGGGTGTGGGTAGTGAGAGCCACCCTCATCACAGCTGGATACCAAGACAGTGGCTGTGGACATACCCCAGGTTGGACCATTCCCTCCCTCCCTCTCTTCCCCCCAATCTGCTTTCCCCTCTCCCTCCCCCCTCTCTCTTTCCCTTCCTTTTCTTAATCCCTTACTTTGTTTTAGTTTGGTTCTTCAGTATTTGGGGTTGAAGCCAGGACTTTGCACACACCAGGCCAACATCTACCAACAGGCTGTACCCCTTGGCCATATTCTGACTTTTCAGTTTGACATAAGGTTTCACTTGCTCAATCGAGCTGGTTTTGCACTCACTCTGTATGTCATGCAGGCACTGAACGTGTGAATCCCAGTGGGCTGGGATTACACCAGTGACCCCCGAGCCTGGCTCTCACAGTCATTCTTCATACAGTCACACATCATACAGATACCATTCAAGTCTTCTGGAAATCTAACTGCTGTAAATACGGGTGTTTAAAAAGAAGCTCAAAGGGATAAAGCAGCAGATAATAAACCAGGAGGTAGAATAAGGTATCTGTTTTGTGATATGTGTACTCATTTATATAAATAGTTAGCGAGGAAAACAAAACCTACATGGTTTTTAACAGTGGTTTTATCTGAGCATTGGCTTTGGGGGTAATTTTCCTCTTTAGGGTCATTTTTATCTTCCCCATTCTTGGTCAAGGGCAGGCGTCAGTAAACACTTTAAATGTTCCATAAGATTCCCTGAACTTCAAATACAATAAAATACTGGAAAGACGTGGTTGTTCAAAAGCAAAGAAGGCACCTCAAGTTCATCCTTTCTAAGATGCATGTTTTGTTCTTACTCTAGAAATTCCAGGCTTTCTTATGGGCCTCGGAACTTCCCAATACCGATGGTCTATATTTCCAACTCCAGGCATATCACACACACCACACACACCGTAAGTAAAATTGCTTCCAAATACTGTTCCCATATCTGAGCCAAACCTTAGGTTATTTTTAACCATTTCCCACTTGCCAAATTGGTTATCTGTCAGTTTCTAGTAACTTCATCTATGTTGCTTCAAAGGGGTTATTCCACAAGTTGAACAACACAAATTCATAATTTACGCTTTTTCAAAACATGACTCACTCTTCCTTATATTCTTGCTACTTCTCTTGACATTATCAACCACATGTCAACCATACAGTATTATAAGAATTACGCTTAAAATGGATGGTAAATGTAGCAGGGTACTCTGGATGAGAGCCTGAAAGAGGAGGAAAGGACCTTGTGGAGAAACTGATTATTGTTGTTGTTTCAGAGACAGGGCCCCAAGGTGTAGCCCAGCCCACAATATCCTGAAACTCACTATGTAGCCCAGGCTGGCCACAGTCTAGTAATCCTTCTGCTTTGGCCTTGAGTGCTGGGATTATAGGCATGAGCCAAAACACCTGACTAAGAAACTAAAAGTTTAATAAAATTAAAAAAAAAAAAAGAAGAAGAAGAAGATCTTTATTGACAAAAAGGGTATAGGGGCAAAATAAAAGTGTCATTCTAATCTCATATTAACATGATCACTTCATTAAAATATTTAAAACTTGTTGAGGTAACAGAGACATTCTACATATTCCTTTTGAAATTAGTGACATGACAGTTAACTGTTAAAACTTAGGTAACATCATATATAAAAAGCAAACTTGGCCATCTATAAACTGTATTAACATACCTGATTTCAGAACAAAAGGAAACACACTTTGCTGGCTGGACTTTCTCCTCGACAGTAAATTAATTCCAGCTTCAGCCCTTACGTGAAGCCACCTGAGGCAGTCTTGGACTTGGGTCAGTAGTAATGAAAACACATTTAACAGTTAGAGTGCCCTGAAGGTTTACCTTTTTCTGTCTTTAGAAAGAAACAAAGAAAAACAAAAACGACAAAGAGAAAGGGGCAGTAATTCTTTAGAAAAGGCTCAAATGTTACAACACAGGAATCCCGGAGGCAGCCAGTGAAGGGTTTCTACTGGTTTAGAAAATTCTAGACACAATATTTGTGCCTTCTGCATGTTGTAGACTATTTATAATTTATTCTGATAGAGTTGTTTTCTACATTTCAGAGTAGTCACTTCTTAGATCTTAGTGATTTTGTCAGAGGAAAAGCTGTATTTAAATGAATGTCATCAGCCATGGTCCTCTTAAGAAATTAGCTTAGTATAATCAAATGGAATTACTGTACTTTTTAAAAACAAAAGAAGCCTACAAATAATTCTTTCTAAAAACTCCTGGAAGAGTTTGGTTTTTGTTTTTTTTTGTTTTTTTTTTTTTTTTTCATCCTGTCTTCTCCTGGTAACTGCCAAATAAGATGCAAGAATTTGTGTCTGTTCTGGGCCACGAAGTACATATACTGCCGTATCGGCAGGGTTTTATGTATTCGCGTAACACCCACGCTCAATCGAATGCACAGGCCTTTACAATAGAGGGAAATCTCAGAAAAATAAGCCTGGATGCAGTGGGGAGTTCCTCATTCAAAAGGCCGTAAAACAGCAGCTGTTCAGAGCTACGCCCTAAGTAAAGCTTCACTTGAAATGCACAAGCCCACTCAAACACCATTCTAAACTGTGACGCTTTAAGATGAGGAGATTGCAGGAGCATACATATACAATTTCCACTAATGGGAAAGAGAAGCAGCAGGTGGCAATTTTAAGACAAAAGCAAAGCCTACTTCTATTTTTCATCCTCGCCCCTCAGACAGCAGGTGGCATTTCTATAGCAAAGATCAAAATTACTGGAGCTCTCTGCTCCACAAATCTCTCTCCAATTGCCAAGAGAATGCTCGTTCCGTAAAATTAACACACTCTAGCCTTGCTTTACAAACATTACTTTCACATAATTAGGCTGCTGCTGGAGCCTAGTGCTATAAGAACTGGGAGAGCAAAGTTCCCATCAGGACTCACCACTTAATCCTGGTGAGACCTGGGGACCACTGCATTTCTCTGAGTCCCCATTTGTCCCCTGCATCACCGCTCTAATAATGTCACCTTTACCGCACCACCATGAAGATTTAGCACCATTCACATCAGGTTCCCTCAAAAGATACTCTCCCCATCCCGCTCCTTGGCTGACACTGGATCTCAGCTGCTTATTGTATGCTACTGTGATTATTTGTCAACATTTCCTCATAACCCCACTGAACTGGGCTACTTAATTAAAAGGACCAGGACATACACTATCTTTGGTTCCCAGATGGTTATCATAGCCCTGGTGGTGTAAAAGGCACTGGATGAATACTGGGGAAAGAAAACAAAAACTGTGGCAATGTGGCAAGCCCTGGACGGCATCTACACAAGTCAAACGGTGCAATTAGGTTATTAGGTTATCGGGTTTCAGAGGGTGATTCAGGCTCATCTGCAATCTCCCAGAGCAGTAAAAGGGTCACACAGAGCTGTGTGACTCATAAGTCATCCCCTCTAAGTATTTTTAACTGTAATTAAGTTCCCATATTTCCAAGGTAACTCCTCTGAGCTTGGCTTCGCTATCTTCTGGCCCAGTTTAGAAACATCTGGCTTCTCTTTGGCGCTTGTAAAGCTGCAAAAGGAGCTACCTGGCCTCAGCCACCCTGCTCGATCTAATTCCTATTACATCTTTAAAGCCTCATCTGTAACTAGAAGACAAACAAAACAAAGCAACAGCAAATCCGAAAGCTCTTTAGCCTACCGGCTTTAACATAGCGTTTAAGATGTATACACACCTGCGACTTCCCAACGAAGGCCGGGCATGCTGGGCCATGAGCACCCTCCAACCATATTACTTTCTCTATTAAATAGATTTGAAAGCAAACCTGTGCAAGAGGCTGAAGGAGCAGCTACAAGCCACTGCCTGCTGGACACACCTCTAAGAACGGCAGGTTTGCAAAGCGGAGGCTATTTCTTCAGCTCCTGGCTGAGCGTGTCACTCACATGGGAACTAAAGCACTGGCTTACAACAGGGCTCCAGCCTCTCTAGAACAATAGGTTATGACGAGCTTCCTTAATGCCAAAGTAAGTGTTTAGAAGTGATTTCTGCTAACTGAAAGAAAAGTGTAAAGGGCACATATATTTACTCTGGCTTAGAGTCAATACTTCTGAAGGCCTCTTGGTGCCAAGAGTCAGAACCCTTTTCTCTCATGGATTCCCAACCTGGGAATTCCACATATGTGCACAGATCTTAGGAATGTCTGAACGTTTGGTATCACACTAACGTGTAACAAGTAAAGTGTGCCTGTATGGTATTTCACAGTTTATCCCAAGTGTGACTTGGGACGGAAGACTAACATGTAAGGTGACGTCTCAACAGGGAAGAACTCTCCAAACTGCTCACAGAGAGCCCCTGTGAGATGAAATCAAGGAATAAGCCGTCTTCATAAGCCTGTCAAAGCCATCAGATCTAGGAATTGGGCTAAAGGGAGTAGGCCTCTAACCTGAGCCTAAATTCTTATTAAGAAAGCACCTTTGGTCTGGTGAGATGGCTTTCTGTAAAAGCACTGCAGATCTGAGTTTAGTACCTGGGACCTGAGTACATTTTGGAAGGAGAGAAGGAACTCCTGAAAGTTGTCCTCTGATACACACACACACACACACACACACACACACACACACACACACATACATTCATGCATGTGAACATACTAAACCAATTAACTGATTAAAAATTTTTAAAAGAAAACTAACACTGTATTCTCAGCTTAAAAACTCTTGATTTCTAAGGCTAATTTACTCAACTGACATCTTTGAGAAGTAAGGCAGCACAGTAAAAATATAGCAACCAGCATATACTAAAGCCATGGCCTAACCTCAGACATGAAGCCCCAAAACACACAGAGGGTTATGATTCATAAGCACATGAGCCTCTTCAACAGACTCTATCCAAAGCAGTCTGAACTTCCCTACATGCCCATCTGTCACTCTGGCCACCTGGAGACAAGGAGCTAGCTCCCCATTCAGGGAAATGCAAACTGAACCATTTGTTCAGTTTGCAGAGGCAGGTGACATGCAGATGACTGGCCACCTGTCTGCTTCTAGAGCAGTATAACAACACTAGTTTGGGGTGAATGAATTCTCTGTTCCTGTGGATGGGCATTAGGGTGAAGGATAATAAATAGATAACTCACAGGCAAAAATAAAATCGACTCCATCTATCATTACCTAATGTTTGGTTCAGGTAACCTACTTAAAAAATGCTTTTGATTTTTTTCCATCAAAAGTCTAAAATTTAGCCATGTAAAAGTTAATACTTTTACAGGAATTCGTTCTCAAGGTCCAAGATCAACAAGCCATCAAACTCAGACTTAGGAAACAACATTACATAATAGCCATTTAATAGCTATTGTTTCACAGTACAAAGAGTTCATTTGGCATTTCCTAGAGAGCTTTATTCAGTTGGTAGCTTTTTCCCATGACAAACATACTCTCCCTACCCCAACCCTCCATGAATCTATAAAATAAAACATTTAATAATTGTACTTTCCAAGGTAGAGACATCTAGCACGCTGCATTTCACAAGACACATGCTGAATGTGAGTGAGGCATATCTTTATTTTATGTGAGCTATAGGTGCAGCGACTTCCTTCAGGCTTAACAGCCAAGAAACTGGGCAATGGGGAGGTAACCCTCCACGGGTGGCTCCTAAGGAGGTGACACAGTCGATTCTGAGGCATAAACATGTAACATCTAAAATTAGAATGAGGCATGGCCTAAAAAGCTTCTACAATACTCATAGTGAAAAATGGGCCTGCTGAGGTCGGCTGTCCTCCCTCTAACCCCATGACCACAGGAGACCTCAGCAAGATCTCCAATATGATCCGTCCAGTGGCTCTCTCCACCCAGGTGACTTGCCGAGAACCTAAATTCACTGTTCCAAAAGTTGCTTTGGATGTGAGCTTCCATGCTGGGTTAGAGACTTTCCAGAGTCCTGGTGCTCAGCTCCCAGGAGGTTGAGATGTTATGGTGAGATCTGCATTTTGTCTGCAGTCATTGTGGGTGAAAGACGCTACACTAACAAAAACCAGGAGCAGAATGGAGAGATCCCCAGGGTTCTGTAGTTAAGCAAGCCACATTAACAGCTGCCTGCTCTTAGCGATCCATTTTACCTTCAAGTGCTGATCAAAGCCTAAAGCCCGCACTATCTTCCCTTTTTCTTTAAGACAAAACAATATGACTGTTCAGTTTGATATCAGTGTAATTACCTTCTCTAAGAAGCACGCCCAATAGCTGTTAGTCTAGCTGAAACTCCCTCAGGTCCTCCTAGTCTGTAACAAAGATTAAGGTCAACAGTTTTAGAATTTACAGCCAAGTTCTTGATGGACCATCCCTAATCTCCAGGCAGATAGGACGCAAAGAAAACAGGAAGGATCCAAACTACAAATATTAACAGCCCATGGAACTTTTATTTAGAGATTTCTCTGGTCACAGAATGTACACATGTGTCATGAAAAACACATTTGTGACTATTAATATATAGCCAACTTCTACTGACAGAGAGTGACAGGTTTTAATGGATGAGGTTATGCACACCATTCATCTACTTTCAAACTGGTAGCCCCAGGCCCTTTTTTAAATATCTTGGCTCTCCTAGTTAACTTTCAAAGAGATTAATCAGTCACCATGATGTCATACTCAGATGACATCTGGTGAAGATAGGTCAGGTTAAGACACCTCTGTGTATGCTCACACCAGAGTTGGGTATGGACAGGACGGTGTTGATGCGGGTTCAGGACCTCCAATCTGAATCTTTCTAAGGGAAGAGCTACTTCTATACTAACCAATACAGAGAAGACTCTCACAGAGTTACGTAGCTTCTGCCCAATTCCAGGCTTTGTCCTCTATAGGTCATCTCCACAGAGGGACTCAGAATTTCTTGATACCAGTATCTATCAGCTTTTTAGTCTTTACCTCAAAGCTTATGACTGCCCTGCTGTAAAGATATCATTTAAACTCCCGATACCAATGTACATTTATAAAGAAAACCAAACAAAGCCATAAAAGAGTGATACATTCTATGGCCCCTGCAGACCTTCCAATATCCTACCTCCCAGATGCAGTACCCTGAGAGTCACACAGCCAGTAGAAGCACAGACGCAGTACTGAGTGCTTCCCAGTTTCGGGGTGAAGACCTCACACCTCCCCTCAAAGCACATGCTCCACATTCTCAGGACTTATTTGCACACTAATTCTTTCGAACCCTACTTTTTTTTTTTTTTTACACTGACACATTCCTCCCCACCCTGTGCCTCCGTCGCCCATCTCAACACACTGAGCATTCCAGGGCACCCAGACAATCTGGGAGCTCCTCTTCTAAGCCAGGCTGGCCTTGAACTCTTGTCTTTGCATTGTTGGGATCTGGGCAACCTTAGGGGGAACTGCAGAGGCTGGAAAAACTCGCTGTCCTGTGTGCAAGCCCAGGCCCTCATCACACAGCATTAAGAGGCTTAAATGCCAAGGTCTTGGACTAGAGCCCTCTCCTCCCTGGATGGAGTATTCACGAAAAGGTTGAGCAGGGTGTGGCGTGGGGGAGAGCACTACAAGACACCTTCAGGGCACATTAGCCAAGCTGGAGATGACTGCGGATGAGAGAATGGCAGGGTGTGACCACAGGCAGCCATAGGCAAGGTACAGTGGAGAACATGAAGACAGGAGAAGGATGAAAGGAAGCAGTTATGAAACAGGCCTGGGCAAGGCAAGGAGTGGGCGGAAATGGGCACAGGGACTCAGGGAGGGGCCTAGCCCACAGGTTGGGCCTGGAGAGGCCAGGAGGAGCAACATGTGGGGCCAGGTTTCAACCACCTGTGGAACCAGCTGCAGGCAGAAGGGCTGGTGCCAGCGCTCGGGAGGGAGCTAACAGATGGTGAGGGGAGTTACGTACACTAAGAGGTGTTCTGTGTAGGTCTATGTGTGTTTAGAGACAGGCTGTCACTATCCAGGCCTGCTAGCCTGAAACTCACCACGTAGACCGAGTTAGCCTTGAACTTGCAGCAATCCTCCTGCCTGTTCCACTCGAGTGCTGGAATTAAAGGTGTAGGCCACCGCACCCAGCTGAGTCAAGGCTTTAAAGAGAAACTCCAACGGTGAGCTCGGAGGGGAGGAAAGACTCACAGGAGGTGGGAGGAACTTGAGCTTCCAGGGAGGATGAGAAAAGAAAACTTCTGTCATTGCCAGTTCTGGTGATGAGGTAGCCACAGAGTGAGCCAGAGTGAGTAAGGGGATGTGATTCAAGCAGAAGGCTCCTCGGCTGCCCCAGTGGAGAAGGCTTGGTATCCTGATGTGTGATCACTGCAGTTGGCTGCCCACGGAAAGCGGTCACTCAGCTTGCATTTCCTCTTCACTCTGTTCCTGCTTGTTAAATACCCTCTCAGAGCACCAGCGGACAAGTGTTGAAGCTGAGGGGCACTGATGATCTCCACATGCCAGGGACAGCACACCCACATACAGGCACCCTTCATTCTTAGGGAACTTTGCCCCAACTCTGCCCATTCCTTCAATGAGGCTCTGTTGCTCTCCCAGGTTAATTTACACCTCCCACGGTAAAAACGATCATTTCCAGGTCACTGCCCTGTACCTAAACTCAGCTTCCTGTCTGGGGACTTTCTCTTTGTCCTTCCTCAGAGCCTTTGATGATCCCAGACAGTTGCCACCAGATGTTTGCTGCAGTCTTCAGTCTCCCTTTAAATATTACCTTTTCAAAGAGACCTTCCCTGGCCACAGTATTTAAAACAGCCCCCACTCCACGCCCACCAGGTTACTCTCGCTTCTAAGTTCTTGCTCACAGCTGTCGGAACACTGACCTGGATTTGGCAATGGGCTGTCTGAGCTATCTGCCTACTGGGGAGGCTGACACACACTGTCTTATTCACTACTGGATCCCGTGTCTCAGCGTGAACTGAAGGCAGGAAGGAGCTCCCTGGGGTTCGCAGGACATAAAACTCCAAAGAAGTGGCTTCAACTATCTGGGGGATATGAGAAGCAACTCCAACTACCACACTCCCCTCTCTTCTCCCATCCCCCACTTTCACACGTTTGGCAATTCCAGACTACCATCCAGATGGCCCTCAAGCCAAAAACACTTTCCAGGGCCATCACAGTATTCTTGTTTGTGGTCAGGGCCAGAGGCTCACTGGCTCCCATCAACTTTCACATCCTTAACTTCGCTCACTGCCAGCCATCCTTTCTTTTAAACTCAGAAAAAAAGTTTCAGCGAGGCTGTCACGATGGCTTAATGGTTGACTGGTGGTGGGTAGAGCTCACCCTACTTCCAGATCTCCCCAGAGCTACCAGACAACCCCTTTTCCCCACGGGATTAAGGGTACGCTCCCTCAGCTCCCTCAACCACACTGCTGACTACTCACTCCCATGTTGTAATGACAGCGGTGATGTCAACAGCTCCGATTTATTCATAGTTTTTATTCACCGGTAATTGCATTAGGAAAATAAAAGGCGCATTAGACAAGCTGAAGCTGATGAGAGATGAGAGAACCGTGGGCCGAGCCCTGTCAAGGATGAAAGGAAGCAGTAATGAAGCTTACACACACATAATAATTCAATAAGTAACTTATTTATCCCTATTTCAAAGATGAAGAAACTGAAGTTCAAGAAAGTGAACTTGCCCAACATCGCAGCGTTAAACTCCAGTGTGCTGAGCTCAGAGCCACCCTCCTCCTCATGGCCTTTTTACGTTTTTGCTCTAGCAATGCCCACCTACACTTCAGCTCTTTTGCTCCAGCGATGTACTCAAGTCCTCTCTGACCTCTGTGTCGCCACAGCACATCATTTCTCTGTGTACATCATTTCTACCCAATTTGGGAAGACGCTCTGCGGTCTGCGAAATATCAACTTGTCTTCCAGAACCACATCAACTGTGGCCTTTGAGTCACTTACCCAGGTACATAAGTGCTTAAGAGAAGTTGATTTATCTGGACTGGCAACAAAAGAAGTGAGTGCAGAGTTACCAACACCCTGAACGTAAGTCAGGGCAGAACAAAAGTCCATTTTCCATCTTTCTCATCTACACTTGACCAAACAAACAGAAAAACTCACTGAACAAACACGACAGATGTTCCTGACGGGAGAGTGTGATGTTCATAAACAGTCAATACATTTTGGCAATTATGTCAGTTAAAAAAATCCTTGCATGTACCTGCTACTCAGAACAACCCTAAGTAATGCAAATTCGGAAAACAAATTAAGGTAAAAACAAAACTTCCTTTATTCCTTGAGTTTTACAAGTTGGGATCCTCAGGAAAATACAATCGGAAGATTTGCTGGAAGTGATCAAGTGAAGCAGCCTGAGCACTGGCATGGATAAAGGTTTTATTGATGTGGGTGAGGAGGGGCCACCACTCCGGATTGGGAGATTACCACTTAAGCTGATGACAACATTGTTTCCGGATGAAAGTTAAAATCCAAGCACCTCCAGGCCCTCCGGAGCAGTGATTCTCAACCTGTGGATCACGACCCTCTTGCTGGGGGGCGGGGCGTCAAAAGACCCTTTAACAGGTTACCTATTTGACATACCGCATAGCATATGTTTACACTACCATTTGTAGCAGTAGTAAAATTACAGTTACAAAGTAGCTGTAGAGCATTTTACGTCAAGCAGAAGCCCACCCAGAAACTGCGGTGTGTGACCCAGAGAAAACATGGCTGCAGAATGCCTGGCCTCCTCCTCCTCAAGTTCTTAACCCAGTGGAAAAGAAAACCCACTGGACTAGAGGTCCATCAGGGACACAGGTGGGTCCTTTCTGCTGTGGGGGAATTCTCAACCAATTCCATAGCTACATATCTATGAAGTTAAAGTTGCGCGCAGAGCTTACTCCATTCTAAGCTGAGAAGCTGGGAAGAGCCTGTCTATGAAGTTCAGCTCCGTCTCCCTCAATGAAGCAAGAACACTGCTACTGAGATGGCCTTGAGGAAGCAGGGCAAGGGAAAGAGGGGGAAAGGACAGCTACATGAGGAACCATTTCTAAGAGGCTCTCTGAGCTTTAAGGCAAAGCAGGAACAGTTGGCGTATATCCAGACAACCCATCCCTCCCATGGCTGTGCCATGTGTGGTTTACAAGGATTGTGGTGTAATCCTAAAGATCTATGTGCAAAAGTTAATCTGTGAGTTCCTCTCCTCAAGCACTCCAGGAGTTACAGTCCAGGGAGGACTCCAAGTTAGAAGAGACACCTTAAATGCTTTCCTGTGAGAGGTGGAACCAATAAGCCAGTGCCATGCTGGGGCAGCAAGGCAACTGTGATGTTGGCTTGTATGGTGACAGCATCTGTCACAGTTCAGGTTTTGAAGGTGAGAATGAAGAAGCATCCCATCGCTCTTCTGTTTGAGTGGCACATCCTGCCTGCTAGTGAGCTCTATGACACCCATTCACAAGCTTGGAGCTAAGTTTTCCTCACAGAAGATGCTAACACCAAAAAATACCCGAAATCAAAAACTACACTGCTCCTAAGCCTTCTGGATCAGGAATACTAGATCAGTAAGCGTAAAGGAAGGCTGGCCTGTTACACAGACAACAACTAGGTGGATGGCTGCAGAGATGTCTTCAGGCACATTTCCAAACTCCACACTTCTAGAAAGAAGAAACTCTTCCTCCCACCCCCTTCCTGAACTGAAGACATACGTGAGAGACTGAGTGGAAACAGCCCTCCTCAACTCTCCTGTCCCAGGCTCCATCAGACTTAATTGGAGTGAGCAGGCTGGATCAGATATTATCCTCAAACTCAGGCCTGTCCAGCCTGGGAATTCCTCACATGCCAGATTCTTTCAATAGGACCAGCAACAGGTGGGCAGGGATCGGGAAGAAAGGTTCCGCCTGCTTTTCAGGACCAGACACACAGGTAATGTCAGGGCCTCCTTATCTCTCAGAGAACTAGCTCCAGATCAGGGCAGAGTGGCGGGACAGCCAGGACTGCCCCACTGGGAGGCAGAAAATGCTCTAATCAGACGGAACAGGGGAACCCTAGTATTTAGCATGGCAAGGCACGAGGGCCTGTCCATGGAGACTTTGTATTTCTCCTCAATTTTACTTGTTAAACTGAAAACTTGGAACACTGAGGGCACAGTATGGGAAGATGGGGGCAGGGTTTGACAAAACTAAGAGATGATTTGAACACAATCACACCACAAAACATGAAAAACAGCCGCATGCCTCAATGAGTGCTATGTGATTTAGGGTCATCAGCGTTACTCAAGCTGCATTAATAATGATTTTAAAGCCTTCCAGATCTCTCTCTGGGTCTAACACACACACATACACACAAGAACATGTGATTTGTGGATGTGCATATATGAAGTAGATGTACTCTACAGTGCAAGAAATACCATGGCAAACTAAAAAAGAAAATGACTGTTTGAAAGTACTTCTCATTTGCATTTACGTTATATATAGCTACAGGTATTGCTCCGCCAAAAGAACAACTTTCCTGTGCTCTCTCAACAGCAGAACACAGAGTTACAAAGTTCCAAATCTGATAGTTGGCATCCTGTTTATTTAGCTAGACTGTTTCAAGCACGTTCACAGGCACATGCCAAGCCAATTTTTTATTGAAAAGAAAAATCTGTATTTATACCATGCAGGGGTTGTAGCTCTCCGAAAACACACCAGTGCGACTTGTTGTTTCGGACAGAAATGTGAATGAGAGGTGTGCCTCCTTTAAATCATATCTCACCCCAGCTCTCTGCAAACTCTGACCTCCCTTTCACTTGCAGTCAGTCCCATCTCGACTCTCAACACATTCTACCCCACCCAATCCATTCTGTCAAATATATATAAATATATATATATATTATACACTCATACACACACACACACACACACACATATATTACAAATGAAAGACTGGCCCTATGTAAGTAACAAGTGTCAGGAAAACAATAAAAAGTCAAAATGCCAAAGTTGGTCAGATCTTCTTTAAAAGCGTTAAGTGCGAAATCGGCTCACTTGGGTTATCTTTGCTACACAGATTCGCATCTTATAAGTGACAACAGATGGAATATCTAACATAGAGCAAGCCTCTGGAAGCTCTATAAGGAATGCCAGTAGGCCGAGCTCTGGGTGAATGAATGGTAAAAATACAAGTAGATAAATGGACAGAGACAAAGCACCCGTGGCAAGGCAATGTCTGATTACACACACTGCAAAAGAATTCTGAGCAGCGCACTGATGGAAGCCCCAGGAAGCCCCACCGGGGAGGGGAACCACCTAAGCAGACTCGCCCTAGCAAGGCATAAACTTTTCAAACTGTCACCAACAAACAAAACGCCGGAGGCGGCCGGGCTCCGGCAGCCCCCAGCCTCTGCTAGAGAAAGCTTCCCCACTCCAGCGCGAAGATCCCGCGTTTTTACCTTTGTGTGCGCCGAAGCCTGTTCCCACTCCTCAAATGAGGCAAAGTAAAGTTTGAGAGCACAGTCCAGAAATTGGGGTCAGACATATCCATTTCTTTCTTCAATTCACTGCGAGTTCAAGGCCATGAGATCAAAACGGAGATGGGGAGGAAAAATAAAGGGGGAAAAAAAAAATCCCAGTAATCTACTCACTCCCTCCAGAGAAAACGTGCGGTGAACTGTGGTCTCGGGAACAACTCGGAGCCTGTCTGAGAATTGCCTGTCCTGTGCTGGCCTTTAATTAATGCACAGCCATCTGAAAGGTTCAGGAAACTTACTTCCTCTTGTGTTTGCCCTCTCCGAGGAAGCCTCAGCCAGCTATAAACAGTAATTACAAGAGTTTAGCCAGCGTTCTGCTCAAAATGCTGTCTCCCTGTGATTCAGTCCAAGGTACTTTGTCATCTGTTTGGCAGATACCATTTGCAGCTCCTGGGGGGTGGCGGTGGGAGGAGGACTATTTTAAGTCTATGGTTCCGGGAGGCTGTTGCTTATCAGCAAACCCATTCACGTCCGAACATGCCCAGTGCAAAGCTTCCTTTTAACGTCTACATACAAGGAAAAGAATCTGAACGCAAAAGCTTCTTTTGCCCTCCCCTTCTCAAGGGAAAAAAAAAAAAACCATGGAAACTTGAAAGCACTTTTAGAAAACTGGCCTATGGGAGTACTTGAATCTGACACCTTCGTGTAGGGTCCAGCTGTAAGGAGGGTGGCCCTGGCTGGACCCCCAGCTGGGCCTCCTGGGAATGAGAGTGTCCACCCCCCCACCCCCGTACTCTGCCCAGGAGCAGACCCAGGGCTGGAGCATCCTCGCAGCTCCCCCATCCCAGGGCCTGAAATGGATCGGTCCCTCAAAATAAATAAATAAGTCCAGCTGCTGCCCAGGAACACTAGTGTGTGCTGTGTACACCTGAAGGCTTGGGTGATTCACCACAGGACCTGGCACAATTGTGGCGCTCAGAGGGAAGTCCCTGATGACTCCCGAGCTGACGCTAGTCGTCTGGGAGAAGCACACACACACACACACACACGCACGCACGCACGCACGCACGCACGCATGCACACCGACCGCACTCATCAAAAAAACCTCAGCGACACAAAATCCACGATTATATCCAATTGATGGATGACTGCAGGGCACACCTGTTTGGCTTAATGGATTGGAAAGATGAATCTAGTTAATGATCGCCTATTACGTGTAAATATAATGCCTGGTCCTGATTTAACAGCATGAATTCCTTTTCCTCCCAGCAAGTTAGAGTCTGACAGAGAGGAATACGGGAAGGGCTGAATCTAACTGTTATTCATTTTGAAGAAAAGCATGGTATTT
The DNA here is from genome assembly GCF_907164565.1 of Psammomys obesus. NCBI lineage: Eukaryota > Metazoa > Chordata > Mammalia > Rodentia > Muridae > Psammomys > Psammomys obesus. The sequence goes on from NW_026586463.1 coordinate 2,193,493, forward strand.
AAATGACTGCCCAAACCACAAAATGTTTGTTCAAAAGTATATAAAGAAAATAATTAAATTTAAATTAGTTGCTTTTAATTTAATATTATATCATAATTATTAAGTCTTGTGATCCACAGAAATATTTCCTTGCCCAAAGGATCCAAAAAGGGTTAGATAACAATCCTTGTATGAGGCATTCATTCCCACAATCCCACTCGTCTGGAGTTTCCACAGACCTTTGAGACTCACAGAAATAAGACTCCACCCAATTTTACACAGGAGGAACTGAGTCTATGAGCAGTAAAACAGACTCATTTTCCAAGATCCTAGAAGTTTGTTTCAGTGGTTTTGCCCTCTCTGAGGTCATACCTTGTTGGCTTCTTAATATTTTGTAGTACAGTCACGTTTCTGCATTGGCAGGTTCAAGCCTGCTCACACTAACAGTGTGTGAGAACAGTCCGGTGTGGTGGTGTGCACACAGGATGGCTGGTACACACGTGGCTTCTCAGCACTCGGGGAAACCACTGCCTGAGTTCTAGGACAGTCTGTGCTACATAGCAAGAGCCTGTCACAAGAATACAAAACTGAAGAAATGACAACAACAGCCATAAACCCCGCAAGTAAAATGATGTGACTAGTGAACATGGAGGAACTCTTCTTGTTCTCATTCCTTAAACAACATGTTAAACTTTTAAAATATTACTTATTTTATTTGTGTATGACTGTGTGCATGTGTTTGTCTATCTGTGCTCCATTTGCATACAGGTGCCCCACAGTAGCCAAAGGGGACATCACATCCCCTGGAACTGGAATTACAGACAGTTGTGAGCCACTAAATGTGGGTGCTGGGAACCCGACCTGCAAGAACAGACCGTGTTCTAAACTCCTGAGCCATCTCTCTACCCCCCTTTATAGGAGGCTTGAGCATTCCTGGCCCAAGGGATGCTTTGACATCCTAGAATCTTACCCATCGATACTGAGAGATGACGGACCACTCTAAATGCTATAAAGTAATCCCCACGCGGCAGTAGGGTTTCTTGCTAGTGACACTGCAGCTTGGGCCATTCTTTGGTTTGGAGGCTTTCTTGTATTTTGACAGCAGCATCCCAGACTTTCCTCTAGATAGTGGAAGTGCCAATCAAAAATGTCTGCAGACACTGCCAATGCCTTTTTGTTGAGAGTCACTGCTCTAGATAATGTCTCCCTCTGACAAAGGTGTCATATTGTCTTTGCTTCTGGACTCAACACTTAATCTAATCTTAAGCAAGTCACTTAGTCTCTGTCCACCTTCCCTAATTATAATATGGGTCCATAACAGGACCAAGCTCTGGGAGCTGGCATACAGAAATGACAGATGGGATGACACATATAACACCCCTCTGTATAATGTCTGGCAAATACAGTGAGTCAATGCTGACAATGTAAGATAATAATACAAAGAACCTACAGGAACGCTTCACTCCATGATGCAATGATGCAAGCCTGAAGGAAAGGGCAGGACAGCATGCTCTGTGCTCTCCAGCGCCCTGAGAGTAGCTCTGCCCAGGGGCAGCCACGCCGCACTTTAACTGACAGCTTACTGCCGCCTTCCCTATTAGTATGTGAGGTTCTCGAGGCTCAGGCCAGGTTATACCTGATCTCCGGATTTCCAGAACCAGACAGCCCCAACCTTACACAGACACTTTTAAAGATGCTTTTTGAATAGACAGTTCCAATGTTCAAATATCTACTATTTCTCCTATGATACACAATGTGAATAGATCCATCAATTCTCTCACAGAGGGCTAGAGAGATGGATCAGAGGTTAAGAGCACTGGCTGCTCTTCAGAGGTCTTGAGTTCAATTTCCAGCAACCACATGGTGGCTCACAACCATCTGTAATGGGAACTGATGCCCTCTTCTGTTGTACATGAAGACAGAAACACTCATAGATATATAAAACAAATCTTTAAAGAAATACTTTCAGGGTTGGAGAGATGGCTCAGCAGTTAAGAGCACTGGCTGTTCTTCCAGAGGTCCTGAGTTCAATTCCCAGTAACCACATAGTGGCTTTCAACCATCTGTAATGAAATCTGATTCCCTCTTCTGCTGTGCATGAAAACAGTCTTCATATACATAAAAGAAATAAATAAATCTTAAAAATATACTCTCACAGAACCCTGAATTCTCAATATCCTTATAAAAATGTTATTAAATTCTAAAGACTTTCTTTTATGAGTCATTGTTACCAAGTGATGGAAGGATAGCATGGCTAAAATCCCTGAGGTCCTAGCATGGCTTCAGGAAATAGCAAGAGCCAAACAAAAGGAAAAGTCCCCTTTGAGTACCATCTCCACTTTCCATAGACAAAGCAGAGAGTTTCTGAGCTTTTTGATGAAGAGGGGTAATTACAAATCATAGGCTGCCAGAGAAGAGCAATCAAGATGGTGAGAGAGGATTTGAAATTGTACTACAAAAATCATGAATTCAAGTATCTCTCTGCTGAAAATAGAGAACACTTGAGAGATAAGAAATAGCTTGACCAGCTGACCATGAATATTAAAAAGACTGTATGGAACTAGGTTTGCATCTGTAGGGGGAAAAAGGAGAAGGGAGTCAATTTTCCAAGAAGGGTGTTTAGTCACAAATTGGATGATATACACAGGATGAGAATTCAGCTCTGGATGGATTTAAGACCTGATGTCTGTACTTCCCTTCTCTCATATTCTTCATGGTCCTTCTAGAAAAGTTCATTTATTTGGCACTGCCTAAGAAGATGGCAGCAACTAAAATGGGTACATTGATATAATCAAACCTTTATTTTTCTACTTCACCATCTCTGTTTTCCATTTTGAGGACTATCTGAAACTCTCAGATACTAGTAGCTATTGTTAATATTTTTCAATTATGTATATGAAATGTGGGGTGCATCCACAGGTGCGCAAAAAGTCCAGAGTAGGGCACGGGATGCCCAGGATGGAAGTCACAGGTGGCTGCGGGCAACCCAATATGTGTGCTGGGAACTAAGTTCTGGTCCTCCGCAAGAATGGTCCATGGTTTAAAGCCTTCTCTTCCATCTCACCAGCCCCAACACTAATCATTTTAACTAAAGATATTTTATTATTTTCATTGAAAGGGTTTGGGAAGATTTGGATTTGTCCACACTGAAAACAGAAGACTAGGTAAAGTCCACATGCAGCTAGTGAGGAATTAGCTAATGTAGAACAACTACTTGATAGATTCCCACACTCACTGATGATAAGAGTAGCTGTGACACTCCAGCGGAACCTGCCTTCTAACCTGTTTGACTTGATTTAGTAACCTATGATTCAGAAGACAAGGCAGTCAGTAAACACAGGATTAAATTTGTCAGAACTACTGACATTTTCCTACAGACAAAATAATTATATAGACAGAAAAGGAAAGCACAGTTGAGTCGCAATTGCCATAGAGCTGTAACTGCAGAACCAAGAAGAGACTGAGCCTTACAAATTCTTACAGAGACAGCCTAGGCCACCACACAGGCACTCCGCAGGACTTTCTACTTACTGGACAACCATTAAGCCAATACAACAATAGGGATGGTGTGGGATCCATGCTGCTCATTCATTTATCAGAATGTCACTATCATCCACTGCTCTTCCAAGGAAGGGAAATGAGATGGGAAAATAAGCTTGTCATTCTGCTGGGAGGCTAGCTCTGGAAGAAATGGGTACAAAATAAAAGGTCTATTCCTTAACAATTCATTTCACACACACACACATATATATGTATATATATGTATATATATATATACACACACACATATATGTACACATACATATATATCATATATACATATGCATGCATATACATATATATACACATTTATATATATATACATATATATATACACATATATATTTTTAAATATCCTTTCTACAGACTTCTTACTCTCCCTCCAGATGTGCCATGCCCAAACAGAATAGTACTAAAATGTTAATATTTATGAATACTTTCGTGTGTACTATAAGGACACTAATTTTTTCTCAGCCAAGGTGTTAGGATGGGAAAGCTTTCAACTCTCTGAGCAAGACCCTGTGCCTATGTATCGACGTCCAGGGAGGACATCAAGGATGGCGGGATTGATGCTGAGTTTCCATGAAGATTCTACCTGATCAGAGCCTAGTGGTGATTCCACCGTACACTCACCTGGCCTGTCTACCAGGATGCTCGACACCAAAAAAACTAACTATTTCTCAAGGTTGTCCACATTTACCAGTCCATTAGATCAGCCTCCAAATGCCCTCCCAAAGTTAAGGGTGGAGATCTAATGAGCACACTGACTTTTCTAAATGAGGAAGCCTACAAGAAATAGGATTGAAGAGGTATCAAAATGAAAAAAAAAATGGAAGGAAAATATGAATAAAGGATGGTATGTTTAAGAGAAAGAACAAAGAAGAAAATGAACAGCTGATAGGAGACTCTCTTAGTGTCAGTAAACAAATGGGTGCCTACAAGACTCAGATCTTAAAAAGATAAATGAGGGCTGGAGAGATGGCTCAGAGGTTAAGATGGATACTCTTCCAGGGGTCCTGAGTTCAATTCCCAGCAACCACATGGTGGCTCACAACCATCTATAATGAGGTCTGGTGCCCTCTTCTGGCATGCAGGTGTATATGCAGACAACACTGTATACATAATAAATAAATGTTAAAAAAAAAAAAGATAAATGATAATAAACTGGTAGGGATACAGCTGAAGGCTGAAACCCATGGCAGACTAAAATCAGGTTGTATCATCCTAGAAAAAGTAAAAAAAGAAAAAAAGCAGTATCAAAAGGTAACATGCAGACTTCTAAAGTTATTGAGTAAAATAAATAATTAAAAAAAGATGATTTCTCTTTCCCAATAGAGAACTATATAATCCTTTATAATATATAAAACTATATATTATATAGTTTTCCTATATAATAGTTTTCAATCAGAGAACTATACCATCCTCATAGTTGGCGTGAAGAATTTTTCTAAATATTGACAGGACAGGATGAAAATGGGACAAAATGGAAAGAGACTGCATTATGATCCTTGGGCATTCTGATCTCAGGAGAATCAAGAGTTCAGAAAGGTAGCAGAAAGTCAGGAACTTCAATAAATCTAAAAGAAGGGAATGGACAGATACAGGAAATGAGGACTTTTTATCCAAAGTAACCCCTTGACATGTATGATGGATAAGCATGGTGGGACAGGCCTGGGGAACAGGCAGGAAAGCACTTCTAGGAAGAACACCCTTGCAATTCTCTGCTCTGTCAAGCAGACTTGTGTCCTGTGAAAAGGATACATCTGAGTTGGACAGAGCAGCCCACCCCCAGAGAAGATCAAAGCATGCTACCAGAAAAGGCCATAAGAATGAGACTACTGGGAGACCCATAGCTGAGTGGTATGGTGATTTAAATGAGAATGCCCTCCATAGGCTCAAATATTTGAAAGAGCTTGGTACCCAGCTGATAGAACTGTTTGGGAAGGATTAGGAGGCATGGCCTTGTTGGAGAATGTGTCCCTGCGGGCAGGCTTTGAGACTCCAAGAGCCCATCCATTCATTCCCATGTAGCCCTCTCTTGTGGATCAGATAAAGTACTCACTACTGTTCCAGCACAATTTGCTTGCCAGCCTGTTGCCATGTTCCTTGTCATGATGATCATGAACTCTAACCCTCTGGAATTGTGAATCCCCAAGTTAAATGTTTCCTTTAATAAGTTTCCTTGGTCATGATACCTCTTCACAGCAAAAGAAAAGTAAGATTAACGGGCTTCTTGGCTCTGAATATACATCAGCAAATCCCAATCACATGGACCAAAATAATTATGGAACACAGGGTAACTCCTAGAGGTCAACGCCCTCTTCTCACACGTAGGAAGCAAGACTAGATCTTGCTTGCCTTGAGATGGAACTCTGCAGCCATTTGTTCTAGGTAGTCTTTGTGTAAGCCTGACACCCTCCCCCCAGCAGGTTAGGTAACTCTCTACTGGGCTCTATCCCAGACAGTGCCTGCAAACAAGGGTTCATTCAGCCATTATCAATATCCAGATTTGCTCCAGATAAGTTCTGCTTTAGAAAAGAGCTCCTTGCAGGCTGGGGCTGTATTTCTTTCATCTTTAAGTCTTTTAACATCATCACTGAGCTGAATGTTAAAAGGAAGGAGAAGCAAAGACAGAGAAATGGCTGAGGGGTGAAGATCAAGAAGTGTAGGGGTCAGCAAGGGTAAGAAGGGAGTGAAAATGAGCTTGTTCCCAGGTAAAGAGGCAGTAACAGCACGGTTACTGCCAGAAGCCTGAAAACGACCTTGTTTGTGTCTTTAAAAGCTTTTCTGTCTACCCCTATGTGAGCTTCACAGATCCATAAGTCCATTCCATTATTTATGTGTCTGGTATCCGGTAAGAACATCTACTATCTCATGCTTGAGAATGCCACAAAATAGGCACCAGTGCATATGCACTTAACTATGAAAGGTGGAAGTATAAGGCTGGTTATAGATGAAAAGCTGAGTGCTTTCTTTTTTTTTTCCTTTTCGTGGTAACAGTGAACACTGATCATCAGTAAGGAGTGCATCTCCTACAGAGTTAACTTCAAGGACGGGTGCTACTTGATCCAGAAGTCTGGGTCCAAGGTACATCATTTTTAATTCAGCTCCCGAGCATGAATTACAGTGCAATTACAAGAAGTGACAATTTGGTTGAAGTGGGTCAGTGTGGTTATATTTAGCCCTTTAGAAATGACACCAAGGCCTTTCTGTAATGTAAGATTATGGTTAATTTATAAGTTCATCTTTTCTTGACTATTTTTCCAGGTCAGATAACCATGGTTATAGGGAATTATCCCATTAAAATGAGAGGAAGGAGTTGTGATGAATGTACCACAAAGAAGCATGCACACAGAGGTGGAGATGGGGTTTCTGCAATGAGCAGAATTTTATTCTATTGTTAAAGCTGATTCAGGCTGTCACAAAGCAGGATAACATGTCAGTGAGGACATGGAAGTTAGCCAAGCAGTTTTCAAGCAGGGTTTCAGCTGAGTTTCTAAGTCACATCATTATTATGCCAATAGAAGTTTTTGAAGAAATATTAATTCATAGGGGGATAAACAGAATGTCAGTCATGAATAGCTATCAGAGAAATGTGATTAAAAATATCAGATACCATTTTTACCTAACTGGCAAAGATGAAAAAATGATTGTATTCAATGTTGGCAAGGGCACGGGCAGACAAGTACTCTATACCAACGTTCTAGAAGCAACTTGGAGGATGAAAATAAACGCATATATACATATGCAGAAACACATATTGAGAAGCCATCTTATAGTAAGGACAAACTTGGTTCATTCCTGTTTCTTTGTGCAAGCCTCTGTTTCTCAGGAATTGGGCTATGCCCCCCTTATAACCTTAACTACAAATGGTTCTGTACTGGCTGTCCCAGGAAATGGCAACCATTGCCATTGTTTTGAAAAGGTTGTTATGACCACCTGTTGTTATGACCACTTTGTTATGACTCCCATGTTAGGCCCACCTTGCAACCATGTCTTTGCTTTATAAATGGCTGCAGTGATCCACTTGTTCTGTTCTTCTCCTGTACCCCTGCCTATTTGCCTGCCAAATCCCCCATTTGGAAACCCCCTACCCTTCAGCTATAAAAAGACCTTATCTTATCCATGTCCAACGCTGACCTCTTGAAACCTGCCTCAGGGTGAAGCAGCCCATGTACATAAATTAACAAATTAATAATTAATTGCTTGTTTTATTTAATTTGGCCATGATGATTTGGGTGGGTGGCCTTTCTCCTCACATCTTTAAAATTAACAATATATGTGGGAACATTCTACATCACGTGTACAGGAAGATTTTCAGGTATGGAAATCAATTCAGAATTGCTATAATCATGTGTGTATGTGTGTGTGACAGAGAGACAGAGAGAGAGAGAGAGAGAGAGAGAGAGAGAGAGAGTTTTCTGAAGGTTCAAAAGAAGGGCAATTCTTTTTCAGTCCTAAAATGATTAGAAACTGGAACTTAAGAAAACCAGTACAAGGACTTAGAAAGATGGCTCAGATAATTAAAAACACTGTCTGCTCTTCCAAAGAACCAGGGTTCAATCCCCAGCATCCACATAGCAGCTCATAGCTGTCTGTAATATCAATTCCAAGGGAGCTGACACCTTCAAACTAATGCACATAAAATAAAATTAAAGAAAATTTACAAAAAAAAGAAAAGAAAAGAAAGAATGAAAGAAAGAAAGAAAGAAAGAAAGAAAGAAAGAAAGAAAGAAAGGAAAGAAAACCAGTACAGACCAGGATGGTAGTAGCCTGGATAATAAATCCCAGACTTGTCCAGGCTGAACTCTGAAGAACCTGTGACTAGGGTACCTTCTTGGCAGGAGACATTCTGAGTATTTGATTAAAGTAAAGGGTCCCTGGCTATCCACATGGCCCTCAGGTGCAATTTCAACCATCTCTCTAAAAGGGCAGAGGGAGATAAAACCGAGGCTTATGTCAGATGCTAATGCAGTCAGAAAAAGGATAGGGACAAAAGCCCAGGAATGTGAAGAATGTGGCTAGAGAGAGCTGGATGAGGGGAGAGATTCCAAGCTAGCACTTTCAGCTCAAGCCAGGGGAAGTGGCTTTTGACCTCTAAAACAATAAGAGAGTGAATATATGAAGCCCCAAGCACTTACTAGCTTGTCCTAAGTGGTTGCAGAGGAATCTAAAAAAAAAAGTTTTCACAGTATGGATGAAATGAGAGCCGCTAATAATATAAAACAGGAGCTCTAGGATGGCTTAAAATGTTATAAAAATAAAGCTTTTCAGCGGAATATCTGTTTGAGATTATGATTAGTGCTTTAATCATTTTACATTTTAATCAAGATTATTATTATCTAGTCTCATGAAGAATACACACACACACACACACACACACACATGGGTGACCCTGAGCTTCTGGTACTTTTGCCTCTACCTCCCAAGTGCTGGGATCACAGGCAGGAGTCATCACTCCTGGTTTGGTTCAGGAGGTCAAATCCAGGAGTTCTTACAGGATAACTAAGTGTACTGCCAACTGAGCAGCCCGGTTCAAAAGTTAATTACTTTTAATTTTAAAGAAGTCAAATTTCAGTTTCCCAAACCATCACACTTGGCAGTCTCTCCCCACCCCCAGGCTCATCATGTGAGGCTGCTCCGAAGAGTTTACAAAATCAAGAAAGAACACGCACTCGCCGACATTTTCGTAAGATGCAATTGATGTTTTTGACACATGAGATAGATGCCTTGAAAGTAAATTCTAAGATTGCTTTTAAAAAGAAGTCTTTCCTACTCCCAGGAATTTTATAATATTAAAAAAAGAAGAAGAAAAGAAAAGAAAAGAAAAGAAAAGAAAAGAAAAGAAAAGAAAAGAAAAGAAAAGAAAAGAAAAATCTCTCTGTCTTCCAGGCATAAATCCTTAACTGTCTGTGGCAACTGGGCAAATTGGGTATTTTTGAAGCCAATGGGTTATAAATCTACACAGTGCTTTGTTTTACATTGAATACATGCATTGGCTATCTGAGGAGTGGCAGAGCTGTGCATTTATGCAAACCGTTTTGAATTCTAAGCCTGTTTCTCCACATTATACCACACACTTTCTTCTTTCACTGCTTAGAAATGAAAGGAAGTCACTAAAACAATTATACAGAAAAGTATAAGCAAAACCTGGTGGTCCTCCTCAAAATGACTGAATGGCTATAATTAGGCACACATACGCTTGTGACCTTCAGACTTCACTGTTGGGCTGTGAGGAAATGAACAGCACAGATTTTGGGTGCTAAGAATATAAATGTTCTTTAAGTAGATACATTGTCCAAGACGTTATGGAAGACTCAAAATAAGCACCACGATGATCACAAAATGTTTTTTAAAGAGATATTTTAGTTAATGAGAATTATAGCAAGAATCACTAAAAGCAACCAATAAGGTAGCAAGTGGACGAAGAATGAGTATTTAATTTCTGTGAAATAAGGATTGTCCCCATCGGTGGCCCTTAGGAGATCAAGTACATATAAAACTATAAAGAATGCTAGTATATTAAGGAAAAGATATCAACTAGAAAACCCAGCTGCCATGTACACAACAGGAACAAGAAAACTGAAGAGAAAACGCTTCTTAAAGTAACAGGAAAATGGGGGGAAAGTAAAGAGTTTTCGTAGTATATAAAATGATAAAAAGAACAAAACAAGCTGTTTGCTTGTTTATTTTTTCGAGACAGATTTTTCCGTGTAGTCTTGTCTGTTCTGGAACTCACCTGGTGGTTGGGCTTGCCTCTGCCTCCCAAGTGAAACAAGATATTGCCTCTTTGCTTTCACCTAATAGCGGCCATCATTTCACATCAGGATGAACACAGTCCACTCCCTACTAAGTCTCCCTACTCCCACTGTGAAACTGTTGCTTGCAACCTGGCCAGCCCTCACATCTGCCTGTGGTCCTTTCGATTACCCAGGAAACAACGTTCATCAACAGCCTGCGGGGGATTTCTCCCAGGATGGTTTCTATCTCCTACCACTGACTCACTTCGGGTAAGTTAAAAAAAAAAAAAAATGCAGAGTTAGGGCTCATCTGTACACCAAACTGTTATGAAATACAATGATGGGCAGAGCTGGTATAAGGAGGAAGTTTACTGGGGGAAGAGATAGGAGGTCCTGAAGAGAGAGAGGGGAGAGAGAGAGACACACAGAGAGAGAGAGAGAGAGAGAGGTGGTGGCAGGTGATGACATAAGACATTGCTAGGTCCCTGAGGGCAGACCAGCAGATCACCTGTGCACTAATACAAATGATTCACAAAATTTGAGTCTGGAGCTGAGGAATCCACATCACACGAAATGTCAGGGGACTTCTACAGTTTGAGGGGGTACGTCTCAAGAAAACTAAGCTTGCTTCTGAAGGGATATTTTATTGGGATGTCCATCATTATCTCTCCTGCCTGGTCCCTGATCGTGGGTCTTCTCGTGGCTTAAGCTTCGATTGTAAAGGGTGCACTCGTCAGAAACACACATTACTTGCCACACGTTTTGTACATCCTGTTCCGTTTCTACAATTTCCACCTCCTCTGCCTGGGAAACTTGCATTCATCTTTCAAGCGTGAGCTAGAAGGTCACCCTCCAGCAAAGTTTGCCTGACTTCTCCTGCACACGTAAGTAGTTCTCGCGCAGGCTCCCCGATGAATTTATGCATTGCATGCCTCTTGTCTAGCAATCATTCTTCTGCAGCAAGGTGATGTGTTTTCAGGTCTAATTCCCCACTAGGCTTTGAGCTCTCCAAGCACAAGGGCAGATTCTATCCGTCTGTGGATGTCTCAAGTACAAAGTGGGTACTCGGGATGAATGGATGTACACATATTATTTTCTAAGCCTCTGGGAAAAAGAAAAACCCGAGCCTGTTAATTTCCTATTTCTCCAGCTGTTACATACAAGCCAGGAGGCGACACTTCTGAACCCATTGTGCCTTTTGTTAACTGGCTGACTGCTTTGTCGTTCTTTCATTTAAAAAAAAAGTTTATTTTTATTTTTAAAAATAACACTTCAAAAAATATGTTTTATGTGTAGGGGTAGTTTTACTGTGTATATATGTCTGTGCACCACATACAGTCTCGGTGCCTGAGAAGGCCGGAGGAGGGGGCCTGATGCCTGCGAGCTGGTGTTACAGATGGTTGTGAGCCAATGCCATTATATATACTGAGTTGAATCTGGGTACTTTGAAAGAATAGCCAGCGCTTTTAACCATTGAGACATCTCTCTACCTCTGTTTTTATTTTTATTTTTTATGTCGATTGAGTGCTTGAATGTATGTACCAAAAGATAGCACTGGACCTCATCGAAGCCGCCGTTACAGATGGTGTGAGACACTAAGTGAGGGCAGGGATTCAAACCCAGGTCCTCTGCAAAAGCACGACGTGCTCTTCCCCACTGAATAATTTCTCCTGCTCCCATGGATAATTTCCTTTTAAGCATTGTCATTAGAGACAGTCTTCATAATGAGAAACAAAAATGGCAATACAAATTTAAGTGACAGTTAACAGATATTAACGTTTTGTTTTTTTTTTAAATGAACCCTAAACTTCTAGTAGCTTTTAATTCTCCTCTACAATAAGAATGGCTGAAATACAGTTTTATTTTGTCTCCTGAAAGAATGAATAAAAACAGGAGCTTGGGCAGAGTGACCTTTTTCTGAGGTTGGAAACTCAATCTCGCTGGGAACACAATCAACGCACACAGCTCCAAAAGAGAGCAGATGAGAATTCAAGAAGCCACATCAATGGTGCTCCAGGTTGCAACCCGCTGGCTGCAGCCTCACAGCCCAGGCTTTCTGGCTCTCGTGGGTCAGTTTCCACTAAAAATTCTTCCATCTCGTTTAAGAGAAGCTGCAAAGGCAAGCAGACTAAGTTGCCTGACTCCAGTGTGCTCTGCTTCTCAGGCACTGTCTAGGCATCCTCTCCCGTCAGACTGCCTCTCCAGCAGATGGCCATTCCTGCATCTTCTTTACTTACTCTAACATTAGACATCTTTAACTGAAGTTTTAATTAAGAAGTAATGCTTTAGTTGGTCGCGTTGAAGATGTGAACCATTCCCTGGGGTCACGTTTTAGAACTGGAAGTTTGAGAGACAAGTACAGGGTGTTGGCGATGGGGAAAGTCCACTAACCACAGCAGAATCTGAATTCTGTGACAGAGGCTTCAGAATCTGCAGACAAGCTTCCCAACAGGTGGCAGTCCTCACGCGCACCTCCCCATGCCTCTCCTCTCCACCCCTCTGCCCTGGAGCAAAGGCATGAGAATGAGGCACACAGAGAGGTTGCTCTTCACTGATGCAGACACTGTTTTCCTCAGTCATCAAGGGTAGACCATTTATTTACTAACTATGCAGTCAGCAAAATAAACAGCTCTTGTGAAGCAGTACTGCAGCACAGCAAACTGTTCCAGGAAAATTCCAGTGAAAAAAGGATTGTGCTGTGTTTGCCATAATAATCTTATGTACACACAGGAAAAGATCTGTAGGGTCTACAAAAAAAACCTAGAAAAATTAATTATTTGATTCTTGATACGGTTTTCATGGATCTTAAAACAGTTTTTAAAATGTTTCCTAGCCAAGCATGGTGACACGTGCCTTTAATCCTGACACTCCAGAGGCAGAGGCAGGTGGCTCTCTGTGAGTTTGAGGCCAGTCTTGTCTACATAGTAAGTTCCAGGACAGGCAGGACTACATAGTTAGACTATCTTCAAAAGAAAAAGAAAGAAAGAAATAGAAATAAAAAGAAAACCAACTTGTTTTCTGGTGTTTAGCAACTGATGCAATCAGTTAGCCTGAATAATCACTCATCTTTCTTTCGTTCTTCTTTCTTTCTTTCTTTCTTTCTTTCTTTCTTTCTTTCTTTCTTTCTTTCTTTCTTTCTTTCTCTCTCTCTGTCTTTCTTTCTTTCTCTTTTCTTTTTGTTTTTTTTTTGAAACAGGGTTTCTCTGTGTAGCTTTGGCTGTCCTGGAATTCCTTTGTAGACCAGGCTAGCCTCGAACTCACAGAAAGCTGCCTGCCTCTGCCTTCCCAAGTGCTGGGATTAAAGGCAGGTGCCATCACGCATACCTCCCAACTCATCTTTCCTGAAGCAGTTCCAACTACTTTCACATAATACTGCTTGACATGAAAGCCACAGAAAAGTGAGCAGGCCCAGGCTGTCTCCAGGTGTGTGGGCTACCTTCACCTGCTCAAGAAACTAAGCTTTCATTTGCCAGAAATTAAAAGATAATTATCATTTGCCACCTTGAATGGTATCAGATACTACTGTCAAAGTCCTTTCTGAATAGATCCATCCAGTAAATCTGTCACAGAAATGGACTTGTGCTACTTCAGTGAGGTGCCAGGGATCAGCAGAACACTGTATCAGTTCGTGTTCTGTTCCAATAATGCAGGCCCTTTATGAAGAAAAGAGGTTGTTCTAGAAGCTGCAGAGCATAGCATTAGCTTCTGCTCAGTTCTGGTGACATAATCCTGCTACATCACAACATAGCTCAAGGTATCACAGGAGGAGTACGCACAAGAGACAGGCTGCATGATGAAATAGAAAGTCAGGCTGAGCTTGCTCTCCTCGTAAGGCATTCTGCATTCTAACATGACTGAACGTGAGAACAACAGTAACACTTTCTGGCTGCCTGTGAGGGGTTCCAACATATCTTAGCTTCACCCAAGCTTCCAACATGTGACTCTTAGGACAGACTCAAACCAAACCACTGAGAATCTAAAAGGGTGGACTATTAGTTACTTTTAGTTTACTTCGGGTGTGTGTGTGACAAGAGCCCTGGCCCCACCCCAAAATCTCTCAGCCTTGCTTCAGAGAGAAGTGAAGGGAATTTCTGGGTGGATCTGATCCCCACCCATCTGCTGGTCACCAATGGCTCACACCCGTCACTTCATATGTAAATATGCACATAAGGACAGTTTTGACAAGGGTCAAAAGAGGTTTTGTGACAATGTATAAATGTAAGCTATGCCATTAATTCCTGACTTTTTAAAAATGTCATAGACTCCAGGGAAGCAGACAGCAAAAAGGTGGAAACAATGAACAGATGAACAGAAAGAGTACACAAGCCAAACACACACACACACACACACACACACACACACACACACACACACAAAGAGAGAGAGAGAGAGAAAGAGAGAGTTTTATCTTTTTCTCCTAAAAAAAGTTTAATTTTAAGTACATGTGTACACGGTCATATGTATGCTTGTGCACGTGAGTGCAGATATTCTCAGAGGCCAGAAGAAAGTGTCAGATCCCCTGCAGCTGGAGTGGTTGTAAGGTGCCTGGCATGGATACTGTCTTCCACAAGAGCATCCTCGACTCTTAATCACCGAACCATCTCTACAGTCCCAACAGATGTTTAATAACTGTGCAATAAGCATCAGAAGGCCATGCCAGTCCTCAGGCCTTGCCTACATCCCTTCTCCCAAACCACACGTACCTGGGGACAAACCAGGGCACAGTTGCTTGAATGAGGAGGCAAACTCAGTCCCCGTATCTCACAGCTACCCTGTGCTGCCACTGAAACAATTCCACACCTTGCTTATCTGTAAAAAGCTATTCTCTTTCCCAAATGACATCTAATCAATTTATCAGATTTAAAAATAATCTGGAAGCATTCCCACCTGAAAGTCTCCAAGTCCAGCTTAGTGACTGGTGAGAAAGTCTCACAGAGAGATACAGGCCAGGAGGCTTGAGAGGTGGCTCAGCAGTTAGGAGCACTTGCTGGCCTTGAGAGGACCCAGGTTCAGTTCTCAGCACCCACTAAGATGGTTCATAACCATTCTTAGGCATGCACAGGCAGAGAAATAGAGACAGAGAAAACACACACACATAAAAGAGTTATTTCCAAAAAAATAAAATAAAATAAATATGGCTAGTCATATTTATCATCAACTGAGAAGAAGTGATACAGGATGGCCATATGGCTCTTGAAATCTAAATTTGAAACTGACATAATAAACAGATTTCAAAAAGACCTTGGTAGCTTCTAAGGGCATATACTATTGTTTAAAAAATAGGCCACTGTTTTATTTCTTTGATTACAGAGAGTATGTATGGATGAAAACCTAGCCACCATCTATAAATTTCAGTTTATGGAACGCTCTTGATTCTGGCCACCCTGAATCCTCCAGAGAGTTGTCAACAAGCAGCACGTTGTGAATCTCAGTTTTACTTTCTGACTGTAGCAAGAATCAAACCACAAAGGCAAAAAATCTTAGTTAGTTTCACATGTATGCGGTCTCCAAATATCCTGGCACTGAGCAAAGATTTTTTTTCTTTTTCAAATTGATAAAAAGATATGAAAAAATATTTAGGATAGAGATTTGAAAGAGCCTAGAAATTCCTTTTATCTTAACTAAAAGCATCCATCATGTCAAAATTTATTTATAAAAAAATATATATATATGTTCGCCCCCTTGGTTGAAAAAAAATATTGGTTTACTGTTTCTTATTGTAAGTTTGGGAAGTTCCTGTAAAAGCTTATTAAAAGCTGAATTTCTTTTATTAAGAAAACTGGTTTTAGAAGGCCAGTGAGGAGAGTAAATAACGCTTCACCATATGAAACAGGATGTTCTCAGGACTAGCCCTGAGTGCTGATTGGAATTTTGATCACCCCCCCTTCCACACAGAGGTCATACATCCATTCCCACACACCACAGGCTCTGACACCTGTGCTGAGGTTACGTAGCTGATCCCAGATGCCAAAGGCTGCGCAACTGTTGACATTTACTGAAGTATGTGGCTGTCCAGAACGAAACAGTGAGACCTCCAACTGCTCAGTGAGAAGCGCGTCGCTCGCTCACGTGGCCAGCACTGTTTCCGGCTCTCAAGAGGGGAGGTGCTTTCCTACAAGGACAATAAGGAGCTGGGGCGTGTGCGGAGAGTGGGGCTGAGCATCGGAGAGAAGGCAGAGCCTGGGGCCATGTGAAAACAACGAGGTCCTACAGGCCAGACCTCTGGCAGCCTTACCCGTCGTCCAGCCAGAAGCATCACAGCACGCCAGCAACCCACATCAAGTGTACTTCTGTTCCCGGTAAGGTGTGTTATATTTAATATTCTTTGCTTTACATCTCACAGTCCTCACACGTCCTTGGAAGACTGCAAAGATGTAAGATGAAAACTGTTTGCAAATGTAACACCTCTGTGGATGCTAATGTCTCTTCATGCTTGAGGAACTGGTGTGAAGGGGGGCGGTGTTAAATCACATCACAGTGAAGGACACAGCTGCTGGGGCCCTTGCTTGGGTTCATAACAACAGACTGAGCCTTGGGGAAGTTGCTTAACCCCTAAGTACTCTACTTTCCTAGTCTATAAAATTGGAATAACCTCTCAGGCTGCAACTAGGGTTATGGTAATAGCATAAACATTTAGAACAGTGCTTAATGGTCTACAAGTGGGAGTCACAAGACGCCTAGCAAACAGAAGGGCTCAGCAAAGAAAGGTGGCTGTGGTGGTTTGAATAAGAATGGCCTCCATAGATTCATACATTTGAATGTGTGGTCCATAGATGGTAGAACTGTTTGGGAAGGATTAGGAGGTGTGGCCTTGTTATAGAAGAGCTGTGCCACTGGGACTGGGTGGGCTTTGAGGATACAAAAATCCTCCCCCATTCCCGGTAAGCTAGCACCAGTCCTGATTCTGCTTCCAATTTTCAAATAATGATGTAAGCTCCTAGCTACTATACCACCACCATGTCTGCCTGTCTGCTACCATCTCCATACTGTGCTGACCATGGACTCTTGCCCTCTGGAAACATAAGCTCCAATAAACTTTCTCCTGTAAGTTGCCTTGATCATGGTGTCTTATCACAGTGGGTGGGGGGAGAAGTCCATTAGGAGCTATCTTGAAGGAAATAGATAGACCTTCAATTTCACATCCTAGACCAACATCTTTAATTCTACTCCTTCCCCCTCATGATTCTCCTCAGGAGAGATACAGAAGTGACCCCAAGGCAAAGGTCAAACTCTTCAGTGAGGAGGGACAGGGTCAGAGGTGCTTGGTATCTTGTCCTTCCCCAGAATAAATACCAGAGTCACTTCCCTCTAGTGGCTGAGGTAAAAAATTACATTGCTGGCACCAACCTACTAATTCTTGAAATTTGTTGCAATGGAAATAACTCAGAGGATGGTAAACTTAAGTCAATGCCAAGCCAGTGGGAGCAAGGCAAAAGAAAGCAAAGCATTGAGATTTTGAAGAATAAAGCAGTATTAAACATGTCCACAGTGTCATGTATTATGAACCTCTGCGTCACAGAAAGAGCAACCTTAATTAAATGCGACCTCATTGTAAGTGCTTAATACTTAACTTCAGTGTCCTCCAAGCACAGGCAAGTAATCCACATGATAAATAGCTTTTTGCTGCCCTAAGTTTTTGTAATGGATGAGGCTCATTAGTTTACATAATCATCCCTAAAACTAGGACAGCGCGCCTACTGTCACATCGCAGTAAAATATTAATCCTACCAAGCCAAATATTTGACATGATCTGCTGGGCTTGAGCATTTTCCTTAAACCATTAACTTCTTAGAGGTATGAGGTGGCAAACAAGAAAGAAAGAAAAGCTCACATTTTTCACTACAGATTTGTGACATAAGGAAAACATTACAAAGGGAGATGGCCTTTCTTTCAGAGTTATTGAAGTTATTTTTTAGCAGTTTCTGTCCTGAACCATTTCAGCCACACCAGTGTCTGACTCCTCTAAAAGGTTCTGACTTGAAAAGCACATTATATCTGACTCATCAGGGTGTATCACACACTACTCAAGGAGGAAGGAAGGAAGGTCCACCAGATTGCTGTGAAAGTACAACTCACTGGCCTCTCACAAAAGCGCACAAAGGCTAACACATGTCACCTTCAAGACAAAGAAGGTCTTCCTAAACAAGGTTCTCTTGCTTCTTTCATATCAACTTCAAACATGTAGGCATATTTTACTTATAAAAAGGGTGACCCCAATGTTTCTGAATGTTCTCACACAGTGCCATGAAAGATATAATAACTCCATATCATCTCATCCTCATTTAAGACACTGTGAGATGCGAAGAGAGCACACCTATGCACAGGTACATTTTGGTGGAACAAAAATATAGACAGTATTGGAAAGGGAAGAACACAAGGTCTAGAAGCAGTTTATGTGATATGGTGACAATTCACCTCAGAAATGATCATCTTCAGCATTTAGGCACAGAGTGGAAAAATTAGATGGGAAAGGCTAGATGATCTACCAGGTTGTACTTCTGATGCAACAGTAAAGATCAGTTTTGTACCCATTTAAAGCCCGGGGTTCTCTATTGATGGCAGCATAACGTTCCCCCTCCCCAGGATGTTTCCCTCTCTATCCTGAGCTAGAAGCACTTCATGCCCCACCAGGTGCTCCTGGGCACACTGGTTTCCTAGGCCGCGCCCTAGCTGTGCTCACATCTGTCCCTGCTCTGCCCTCTGCTCCCCCTCTCTAGTGCCTCTTCTCTTCCTGATCAGCAGCTTCTGCCTGTCTACATCCTGTGGAAACTGAATCAGACAGAATTCATTCTCTCTCTCTCCTGGTCTGTTATTATATTAGAGCTAACTGCTTTCCTGTTGTCTTCCCCAAGGGAAGGTCACAGGCAGACCAGGCTCTACCACTGGGTCATTATTGGCAATCAATATGTGTTGGTAGGATGGAAAAGCAGCTCAACAATGTATGTCTACAGATAGATGACTTCGAATCTTTTTTAGAAGGAGGGAGGATATAAGAAATAAAGGAAGCTGAGGCTTTCACAGCTGCTGAAATACTTACTGGAGTCTGCTTACAAGCTAAAACTCATGGCTGATATTTTTTCCAACTCAATGATATAGGAAAAGTGGCTTCACACTTGGAAACCAATTCTGCCTCAGTTCCACCATCCCCCAATCTCTTACTGGACACGTTACTGTCTTATTTCAGCTGTCCACATCTTAACCAAGTTGGGCCTGCTCTCTTGTCTATTCTAAAGGCCCCTTACAACTACATAGACATTATACACAGGGCGATTATAAGATGAAAGCAGCAGGCTCTCTGATCACCTCCCCCTGAGGGGGAGCAGCCTTACCAGGCCACAGAGGAAGACTATGCAGCCAGTCCTGATGAGACCCGATAGGCTAGGGTCAGAGGGAAGGGGAGGAGGACCTCCCCTACCAGTGGACTGGAGGAGGAGCATGGGAGGAGAAGAAGGAGGAAGGGTGGGATTGGGAGGGGACATGGGAGGGGGCTACAGATGGGATACAAAATGAATAAATTGTAATTAATTACAAAATAATTTAGAAAAGAAAAATAATTAAATTAAAAAAAAAAGATGAAGGCAAAGAAATGTGCTGCAAAACCATTCCAGGTATACCGTTCACCTAAGGCTGCCACAGAAGACTAACCTGGTTAGGTAACTAGGGAGAAAAGGCACACACAGGACAAGCCTCAGGGATTCTCAATAGACAAGAGCATTTCAATTTTCCCAGGGGACAAATCAACATCCTTGTGGCATGCTGACCTCACAAGGCTGCCTGTCCTTCTGAGAGAAGCCTTTCTCTTCTATCTGATTGAAAAGCCTCTCCCCCTTCTCAACTCTGCCCTCTAAAAAGCTCCTGAACGCAGAAGCCTTTGTGCAGACTGGTGTCAATCAGCCTTCAGTGAGCAGCAATGTACATTTGAGTTCTCAGGCACTCTACTCATGTTCAAAACTCCATCTTCAGTTCACTTTGAATCCACTTCCCTGGTCTCCCTTCCACTCCTGGCCATCTCTTTTCCAATTCCTACGTATGATGTGTCCATATGCAGTGATTCAGGAATCTGTCCTAAGGCCACTTCATCCAACACCCAGCCAGGAGTGTCACCTTCAGTTTTCTAGCCCTAACCTTTCCCAGGAACCCAAACCTGCCACTGTGTCCCCTACTAAAGCTCACATTTAACACCAACAAAATCATGCCCCAATTTCCTTTCATGAGTCTTCCTCCTCACCAGATTTTCTGACCTCTTCAAGAGACTCACCATCTTCTAGAAGTCTAGCAACAAGCTAGAGCTACCTTTCACTTTGTTTTTCTCCTCAGTGCCTTACTCCAACACACAAGCAGGCAAACTCCTTTACATCTTTAGAATACAGCCTGCGTCCTTCTGCATCTCCCGTATCATCTAAGTGGCATGGACCCTCAGTCTACACCACTTTTCTATCTCGCCTTGCTCTCTACACAGCAGGCAGAGGAAACTTTCCACAGGCAAGGCAGAGAGCATCATTTCTCTATGGAAGAAAGTCAAACACTCACTACCTAGCTTAAGGGAAAGCTCAGCTGGCTTCCTCAGACTTACAGCCTGGCCCTGCTTCACCTTCTCAGCAAGCTGCACTCACCACATCCGTCTCTGGGTTGCGAGTACCATGCAGCTCTTTTCTGGTCTTCCCATTATTCAATTCTTGTTCACACATCTCCAATTCTCAGAACCTGAAATCTCTCTAGCTACTGCACTTTTGCCTCATATCACTTGTCATTAACATATTTATGGTACATCATGAACCTCAGTTTCTGTACCCACAATGATGTGAGTTTCATAGGAGCAGAGGCCTTCTCTATTCCATTTGTTACAGCATCATTGATTGCTAGAGGGTTCTCAGACTCACCCCTTGAAAGGAAGGCTGTATGGCTGCCAGGACACACGCACAGCTTCCTTGTATCACCCTCCAACACATTTAACAAAAAGCTGAAGATGTGTGGTCCAGGCCTTCTCTCCTGCTTCTTTGTCCATACACAGATATGAATTATGTTTTATAAACACACACATGGACACACAGAGACACACAAATTATATTTTACACTGTAACCTCCATTAGCTGATACTATAGGAAAAATAACCTTTGTATTTTCCAGGGATTTCCATCTTGCATAATATTTTGTAGTAGACATGCAATAAAAACATTCTTTCTGCCAAGGACTCAAAACATGGTACCAAGAGAAATATCAGCAGCCTTTCTGGCCCTTCTTTCTTGACATTATAGCAACTACTCACTCACTATCTTCTCTCTACCCGACATTTATTCTTTATTCTTCTGGTACTCCGATGCTAAGGGCTGGAGAGATGTCTCTGAAGAGGAAGGCACATGTCGCAAGTCTGATAACCAGAGTTCAATCCCAGGGACGCACAAGGTGGCAAGAGCTGACTCCTGCAAGTTGTTTTCTGACACACACACACACATATAGACAGACAGACAGACAGACAGACACACACACACACACACACACACACACACACATACACACACACACACACACACACCAGACTCAGAGGGATTATTTAAATGTTCCCAAGCAGCAAGTAACAAAACCACATGTGCAGAAGAAACAGGGATGATGCTGGAATGGGCTGAAGACAGGGGATGCATCCTTCTGCTAGGTGTCCATCACCCCCCAGTGCTACCACCATGGCCAAAAGAAAGGCTGAAGATGATGCTTAAGGAGATGAAGCCAAGGTACAGGACAAGCTACATACCAGATCTGCAGGGCCGTCTGCTAACCATGCTCCCTCAAAGCCAAAGCCCAGACCTAAGTAGCGAGGAAAGGAACCCAAAGAGAGTGAGGAGGAACAGATGCTGCCCAGGATGGGAACAACCCTGTAGAAAACAGTGGGCTGAGGGCAATGGCTCAGTGGTTAAGAGCTCTGGCTGCATTTCTGGCTGACCAGGGTTCGATTCCTAGCACCAACTTGGTGGCACAGTGGTCTATAATTCTGATTCTGTGAGATCCACCGTCGTCATCTCCGTGGATGCTTTGTGCATGTGGTGCACAGACATATGTACAGGCAAAGCAGCCATATGTATAAAACAAAAATAAATTTAAAAAGAGAGGAAAGGTGCCGAATAGCCCAGGCACAGGCACCCGAAGGAACTGAAGACACGGATGGAAGCATGTGCGGTTTTGATGACTGTGGATGCCCAGCCTATATGCAAGGTTTGGACTACCAAGTTTTATACAAAATATGAGTTAGATTGATTTGGGGAAAACACGTCTGTGAGTTTAGAGACTCTTCCTTACTCCTAGTGAAAGATGCCCTGATGTTGGCACACAATGCCACTCGATTCTGCCAGTGTGTCGGGGATCTGGTTTTTACAGTGACATCCCGGAGATGGAGGTGTCCCTCAAA
The DNA here is from genome assembly GCF_907164565.1 of Psammomys obesus. NCBI lineage: Eukaryota > Metazoa > Chordata > Mammalia > Rodentia > Muridae > Psammomys > Psammomys obesus. The sequence continues at coordinate 2,216,149 of NW_026586463.1, forward strand.
AGAGCAGCAAGAGGTCCTTTCCTAAAAGACGGTGGCTCTTTATATTGATCATTCTGCTTCCTGAATGGCAGGGTCGGCTCGGGAAAAGCTGTTAAACGATAGTCTCAATGTGACGTATCAGCCCTCACTCTAAACATTCCCTGTTTGTCACACAGAGCTGTCGCTAAGCTTTATAGTCACTTTCTGAGTTTTGAAGGCCATACAAGAAGGGTGAAAGTTAATGGCTGCCTACCCATGCCCTGTCTGAAGAACAATGATCACTATGAAAAGTACCTTTAAGGAACCTAGAGATAGCTGGGCATGGTGGTGCATATCGCTAATTCCAGCATATAGGAGGCAGAGGCAGGTGAATCTCTGTGAGTTGGAGGTCAGCCTGGTGAGTTCCAGGACAATCAGGCTAAACATAAAGAAACACTGTCTCAGAAAAATAAAAAAAAAAGAAAGAAAGAAAACGAAAAACAACAACAACAACATGGATACAGCCTGTCTAAGAAAAAAAAATGTTTCTTGCAAATAAAAATGAAAGGTTATTCAAAAGGTCTGAGTGAGGAGGCTTCAACTGTCGAATAACTTTCAGTTCACCTCTAAGACAGCCTCTTCAGTTCCAGCTTCTGTAAAAGGCAGGACAAGAAGTTGCAGCCAAATATGGCTATCTGTAAGCGTGGAGGAACAAAAGACCTCAGAGATGACTGATAATGACCTTCTAGGCAAATTCTACACCTTAGGTTTTCACCATAGCTCTTATCCACAAGATACAAACCGCAGACACCCTTTCAAAGTCATTAACTGAAGAAGCTGCATGCAGGTACATGGAGCACATGACAAATTCACTGGTAGCTGCAGGACTGGACCATTGTACTGTGTATCCTTCCTTACACAATGATTCCAGCCTCACGGCCGAGGCAAAACCCACCACTGAGGAGAAATGCTTTATGAAGGTTGTGTGCTAAATAAAAGCTGTAACTCTCTGATGAATGGGATAGCATTCCTCAACACACACTTCACTGTACTTCAGATTGACATTAAAATGAAATCTAACTAGGCAATGAACTCTGTGGAATCAGGCAAATTAATCTCCGGTGAAAGGGCACAGGGCTCCAACAGTGGTTGTAGGCAGCCAACCTCTTTTGAACAAATCGCAGATAGGTGCTTTAATGACGGAGAAAATACGAGCTAACATAACTGCAGTCAGATCAGTTCCTACAGGAGGCAAAGCGCATTAACTGATGTGATGATATCTGCCGCCAAAATACCAGCCAGGGAGAACAAGAGGCTGTCAAAGAAAGGTGCCGCTGCTATGCCAAGACAGCCCAGGGACAGGCCTCACTGCAATATGACACTCTCAAGGGGAGCACAGGTTTTCTTTCTAAATGTCAGCTCTTTAAGTGATTTTTATTGATGTCTTTTTTTTTTTTTTTTTTTTTTTTTTTTTTAGGACTTACTAGTTATCCCTGACTAGCAACAGGAAATCCCACTCACTTTCCATGATGGCTTCAGATGCGTTCACCTTGATAAATAATAGAAATGCCCTGTCACCCTCAACTACTCTTTCATGAGCACGTAAGACAGGTAACAGTGTCCGGACCAATTCCTATCACTCAAGCGCATTGCTAAGCAACCCTTCAGGCAAGACAGATACTTTACTGAGTCCTCGGCAGAATCAGTTTCAGTCTCCTGACATGAAAGGAGATGGAGATGATAGAGGCCAGCGGATGCTTTCACAAACAGACCCATGATTCGGAATGGGATATGATTGGCGGTGTGGGGAGAGAAAGAATGTCTCACCAACCGAAAGCTAAGAACATGCAAAGTCACAGAAGAGACCAGGCCCCAGCCTGGCCACTACCCAGTGTGTAATTCTTTTCACAGGTTATTTCCTCCTCGAAAAAGCAGCTTTCTCATCTTTATGCTCACGATACCACCGCTACATAACTCCACCTGTTCTAGCTCTCAACGTGGAGGCCTCAAGTCACTTTGCTGGCTGCCTCAAACGCCACAAACAACCGACTGGGCAGAGTTTAAACAAACAAACAGTAAGAACAACCTCACTGGGCCTTCACGGCATTTGCATTAGAGCTAGCATGTGGGAAGAGTCTCAACTGGAGAGTGCTTCACAATTATGGAGCCAAATTGATTTTGGCAGCGCCTTGGAGTGATTCTTGCATCTCTGGGAGCCGTGCCACTCGGCAGTCCTCAGATTCTAAGTGGGTCAGAGAGTCTCTCTGGAGAACCAAAACCCCAGATTTCAATAGGAAGAAAAAAAAATCATCAGCCCGGCCCTAGTCTGCCTTTCCTCTTAACCACACTAATCATTTCACAGAGTGATGGGCATATCCCTTTTACACATAGCGAAGTGGGAATGATTTCGAGAACATCCTCTGGATGTCCATGACAATATGATTGGACGTTTATCATTGGTACAGTTCCTTGGGTTCTGTGTGGGCATCTCGGTGCTGACTTGGGAGAATGATGTACAAAGCAGGTGCTGTGCAGGGTGTGAAGGTCACTGTCTCCCTGCCATCACCACAGTAAATGCCGCTGAGTCCAAAATGGCGCCTCAGAGCCCTTACCAACACAGAGTTCTCAGTGGATCTATCCAACAGCAAGCAAAGGGGAGCATCTAGCATTTGCAGCCCTCAGAATAAAAAGTAGCTTGTGCGCATTCAAGAGTCCTTCTGAAACTTTTTTCTACTTTCAGAGAATTAAAAACAACACTGTAACATAATTTTATTTCTCAAATCAATATATTCCACCATTCTCTTACATTGTGTATGTCACTCACATTAAAAAGCTTAAAAAAGAAGTAGTGTTTGTCCAAGCCACGCATTCTATGTTCTAAGCTATGCGGGAAAGACAGTGGATTCCAGCATTCGGCTTAAAGAATCTTATAACCAAATAACATCTCCCACACTCGTGTGCACTCATCTTAAAGTGTCAGCCCAGTGCTAGCTAGTTAGTGTGGTTTCCTGAGAAACCACAGAACAGTAATAACTAACCAACAGCCTAGCCAAAACATACCTTATAATCCATCTCCTTGGATGAGGAACACTGTTATCTGCAAGAATTCCTTGGGTTGCTCCTAATATCAATGGCAGTGGTTTTTCTTCAACTTCCCCAAGCAGCTCAAAGTAGAACTGAGAGAGCCTTTGTTATGAAACCATGCCCTACTGGAAGCGTTAAAAAAAAAATGCATGCTAAGACGAGTGGTATGTGGAAGACGTGGCAAAGCATGCTGGGTATAAGATTCGCTATGTTCTAGCTCTCTATAAAGGCACTGATGAAAAGCAGTGTTTTTAGACATGAATAAAGAACTCAGGCTCTATACTGTGGCACCGCAACAAGGACCATGTTCTATGACACTGTCGTGTTTTCTGGTGGTTGCCTAAGGTCATTAATCATTAACTCAAACATTTCTTATTTATTCCAAATCAAGAAAAGACATGGAAGGCCTGGGGTGGTGGTACATGCTGTTAGTCCCGGTTCTTGGGAGGCAGAAGCAGGCAGAAGTCCAAGGCCAGCATGTCCTACATAGTGAGGTCTAGGCCATCTAGAGCTACATACTGACACCCGATCCTTAAAAAGGATAGTGGGCCTAAGACTTAACTACAACTCAGTCATTTACTGTGCTGCAGTTGACTATAGTTACCAGGGCAGCCTTGGCACACAGGGCACTGACCTGTGCCAGATGTGTAGATCTGAAGTGCTGTCAGAGCTAGTCATTTACATCTGGCTACCCAGATGTGATAGAACAGGTTTTGTTTTTGTTTTTTTTTTTTTCTTTTAAACCTAAGTAGAATTTTATATCCAGCAAGTATCTTGAGGTCAGGGAGGCATATTTCTCCTCAAATGACTTCTACACACACACACACACACACACACACATACACACACACACACACCTCACCACCATCACAGTGCATGACAAAAATTTACCCTTGACAAATTAAAGAGGACAGCGCTCCAATGTGGTGCTGTATAATATATAACAACTGCCTGTATTCATAATCTGCAAGCTGTCCTAAGCTGAATGCAGTCTAAATATACATATCCTCACACTCTTGATGGCTTTGCATGCTTCAGGGTTAGCTGAATTTTAACAACCCTTTCTCACAAAGCCCAAAGACAATTTTTGGCATTGTCTGGAATGCACCATCCAAGTGATTACATTATTGACAGAAAGTCCAGTATAGCAGGTATGGAAAGGTTCCTACAATCAAGTCAACCTGATGTGTTAACAGCCTTCAATGTCACGTGACCAAGGATAGTTCAACAGCTCAATCTTAATAATAGAAAATACAAATGACTAAGTCCCTATACCCACAACCAGGGATCCTTCTCTACCTCTGGGACGTGTCCAGAGGGATCTGGAAGGGAGAGGCCCCAGTTGGAGCTCCAGCCTCCTGAGCATTAGGCTTACTTCCCTGTAGCTGGACTCAAGCATTCTTATTGCACCACAGTTGAACACACCTCTGCCAATCCTCCAGCTAATACTGGGTCCTTGGTAGCAGTTTCTCTTGACTCCAAATCTAAACCATGGAACAGTGGAGTAGCACAGCTCTCGCAGAGCACCTGCCTCTTGACCCGAACTTTTAAAGGGGCCACCAGGTCTCTGCTGATGCCTACCTTTGTTCGTCTTAGAACACCATCCTCAGCTCATGCCGAGGCACCAGTACATTTCCGCTCGGCCTGACCACCAGACATAGGACTGACGTCACTCAAAGCAAAACCGTTATCTATCTTTAAAACTGATCTTGGTCTCTTCTGTCTGGACGTCACAATTCTCCCAGGCTGTAATACCATGTCTCAGTGGCTCCTATTAACTTTTCCTAGTGCCCTCTGTGGTGCCCAGGCCTCTTCTCATGCTTTCTCTTTCTGTTCTCTGGGCTTTTCCGTGCGTTCCTTTTTCTAGCCCATCTATAGCAAGCTTCTCCAGTACAAAAATCCTGTTGGGCTATCATGCTCCTCATTCTGCTTCCCAGCTTAAGAACTTTCAGGCCCTTTCTAAGTGTCTTCCTAAACGGCATATGAGACAGTACACAGACCAACCCCAGCCTTCCTTTACTATAAGGACCCCCTCTGTTCTCTTGTAGCATCATGCAAAATCCTCAGGATGTAGCTGTTCTCTCTCCCTGAACATGCTGCCAACAGTCCCTTCTTGTTTGTTCATCCCCAAAGATGCTCTCCTCTTTCCACTTACGCCCTAGACATCCTTCACAGTCAGCTTCAAATCCTGCTCCTGAATTTGCTGTTCTCTCGTGACACCGCTCATGGGACATTCATAACATAACTCAGTGGCTTGAAGTTTTCCACACTAAAAACATTCCTCATACTTCTCCACTGGCAATTGAGTGAGAAAGCATTTGTTTTTGTTTTCAGATTCACTGATATACTTCAGCTAACAGAGTTTCACAAAGAATGCAAAAGCTACAGTTTTAGACCATCAGGAAGCCCCATTTTAGGTGCTAAATTCTCTTACAACTCACATGAGAGGTCCCCAACCTTGGATGTGTTTAAGCAACTGTGTGACTTTTAGCAGGAGAAAGAGAAAAGAGGGGTTCATTTTATTGAACTAGAAAAAATTATTTGAGTCTGTCACTATGTTAAAAAGATCACAATAACTGCAAGATACAGCTCTCATTTTCATTCATGATCAAACTTACAAAGTGGTCCAGCAAAATTTAGCTTCAAAATAAGCAAGCATTGTAAAAATTCATATATGTGTGATTTTAGAGTAATATTATTTTAACCGATTATATACAAAACACAATTACAAAACCTACTTTGAAGCCCCTTAAGAGGCAGAAAATAGGAACAGGAACATCAGAGGGTCCTGAGTTCCAATGCAGTCACTAGTGTTTCTCAAGATGCCACTGTAAGAGAGAGATCAGTTCTATGCATTAAACATATGCTCTCTTCTCCCACTGCGTGGACACAAAGCACAGCATGTGACTGTCATTGCCGTACCTGGCTATCACACTTCAGCCATGCTGACTCCCTGGCTACTTTCCAGACACATCTGAGAGCTCTCTGAGAGAAAGAGAGAGACGGAGCCCTTTCAATATTCCTCTCCACAGCACTGTGCCCGCTCTCAGCAGCAGAAGGAACGCTGAATAAATTGGAATTCACGAAGGCCCATGGTGGCAAGAACAGTTGGCAGCAGCAGCCCAGATGGCAAGGCCATGATGCCTACAGCACAAGCCTGTAGCACGAGAGGCCTGGGGGTCTATGCTACTTCGTCCATCTACCTTTTTGCATGTAACAGGTCAGAAGGCTACACTGCACATAAAAAAACTGTGGCTCCTTGAGAGAAGCACCAAGGGACTGTCCTTGAGACAGCAAGGCTTGCATTTCTTCATGCACAGGCTGAATAGCATCTAAAGTCTGGAAGGTCATAAAAGGCCAATGTCAAAACGGAGAATAAGGCCTGGACTGTAGCTGGCACATTGGTCATGTTCTCATTCTGTAAATATCTATTTTTTCCAAAGCGCCATCAGTTTCTATGTCTGTCCATGAACCACAGTGATTGGTGAGGCATCTCTGAACCGTCACTAGGAGCATTCATATTTCCAGAAGAAGGCTGGGTCATCTAGTGAGCGGAGTTCCAGGCTAAGAATAGAGAAGCTAGTCTAAGTACACAGTCACATGACTCAACCCTTGCTCTTTCCCCACCAACAGAGGGAAGGGCACTGTGCTGCTTTCAGTGGATCTCCTTGATAGTCACAATAGGAGAAAGGGTCCAGACACTAACACACCTTCCCCAGGCTGCTGTAAACTCAGATGTAAAAAGTGAACATTTATTTTTGCATGTTCGGAGGCCAGAAAGTAGTATCAAGAAAGCCCAGATCCAGGTGACAACAGGCCATGGCCACTGGAGACTCTAAGACAGAGTCTGTCCCGTGCCTCTTCTAGCTTCTCAAAGGGTTAAATTTCTCCGCCACTCTGGCTGTGGATGTCTGTGCATGTGTACATGGCTGTGTGCTATGTGTGCATGTGTGTGGAGGGCAGTGAGCAATGCTGGGCGTCGCTTCAGTCGCTACCTCATTCCTTTCTTTAATTTTTGAGACAGGCCTCTCAGTGAATCTGGAGCTACCGATTCCGCCAGACAAACCCTTGGGGTCCTCATCAGTCTCTCTAACACTGGGACTAAACCCGCTGCCACATACACGCAGCTTCCTATGTAATTGTGAGAAACTGATCCTCAAGCTTGCACAGCAAGTACGTTACCAATGGGCCTATCTCCCTAGACCCGGCCTGCTCGCTTCTGAGACCTTTGTGACTAGATTGAAGGACTACAAAATAATATAGACTCATCTCTTCATTTCAAAACCCTTAAATCAACCACATCTGCCAAGGCTCTTTTTTCATGTAAGATACCATCTATAGGTTCCTTCAGTTAGGATCTGGTATCTTTGAGGCCGCCATTCACCTCTGACATGAAATCAACTACATTAAATGAACCATGTGATTCCTACCCCACATCCTTTGCTTAATTCTTAACATCTCAGCGGGATAAAAATTCTTTCAAGTCAATGTACAGCTCAGATTTTAAAAGTCCCAAGAAGGCTTTTTAATTCATTAAGTACATAACACCACCAGCCCACTTTAGAAATCCCTCATTGTACTCAATTTTTAGTTACCAACATTAGATCTCATGCAAAATTTTTCTAACATAGTCAAGTGTTACATATTCTTATTCTTCTTCAATTTTTTTTTAATTCCTAAAATAGCCGGACCTTCTGTTCAGAGAAGCTAGAGAAGAAGATTCTCATCATTAATGCTCTGTTGTCAACTGCCAACTGCTTGAGTGAGTGGCATTTGTAATATATGGTTAGTAACAGTTCCGAGTAACCCCGAAAGACAGTCAGGGAACTACTCAAAATCGCAATGGACTCCCCACAAATGACTGTAAGCCTCTTGCCGTCTGTCTGATTCGTCTCATCAACAGATAATCTGGAAAAGCTTGATGTGGGCTGGCAATATGGGTCAACTCATTCATCTTACCCATGGACCTTTGTGCAGAATGTAGTATGTGTCACATCCTAGGGACCAGGTGGTGGGCAAAGCAGGCAAGTCCCTGCTCACCTGGATGTCTTACTCTTGTTGAAACAATTGAAAACAAGAACAACAGAGGATATATGTCAGGTGAGAATATTCGTGGCAGGAAGTGTCAGGCAGCAGCGAAAGGGGGCGATGAGGGGTTCAGGCTGTGCCCGGGGAAATGCTGTTCTGTTGCAGTAACAGTCAGTACAGACAGCAGGGGGGAGAACCACGTGGGCACCGTGTGGGTGTTCCTTTAGCTGTTCTGGACAGCTAGAACATCTTGTTGTGCTGGAAAATTAGGACACACTCAAAGACTAATAGGGTCATGTCAGAAGGACCCAGAGTCAGCTTAAAAGGCTTCCCAATGATGAATCTCAGGACAGCGCCATGGCCTGAAAGATCCATGATGGTCATGTATAATAATACACAAAACAGATATTTGTTTTCTACTTTCTTGTCTAAAAAAATGTATGAGTCAACAGCAACATGCCTAAAATTGGGAGAAAAAGAGAGAAAGTTCCTTAGCTGATGAATCAGAAAACTGTGACAAACTTCAGTACAAAACTCATCCAAAAAAGGTCCTCAATGAATGTAAAAGCCAGTGTGGGTCTTTTTGTTGGTAGAAAGATATTCACATGACATAAAAATATCATCGCAGGAGTGTTTAGTAAAGTAAAAGGGACATGAATTTAGGGAACTTCAGACACAGGGATTCAGGCCTCTTGATGAGGCCATGAGAGAACATCCCCACCTGTTCTTGCCAGGTACTGGGCTTCAGGCTTCATGGTAAGGAGTTCTCTCCACCCACCCTCTCTCACCAAGTGTCTTGCACCTGTGTCTGAGCAGAAGGCAACCACTGCACAGTGTATTGTGGCCAGTGTCACTACAGAGCAGGAGGCACGCTTCAAAACTGTCAGTGTTCAGAAAAGAAGAGAAAGGGAGCTGGGGGGATGAGTTTACCAGCTAAAAGAGCTAATGACATCCAACCAGTCAATGAAATTTTTTGAATTTTAATTGGGTCTTGGATTAAGAAAACAAACAAAGAAAGAAACAAAAGCAACTTTCAGGCCTCAGCGGTAGAGCATCTTCCTAATATGCTCCAACTTTTGATGCCTAGGATCACTAGAAATAAGAACAAAACAACAACAACAAAACTTCCATAGACAGCTGAACCTCCTGATAAAGGCACACACTAAGGTTCTTGACATCGCCATCATTATAATGCTCTCTTTGGGGGCTAAAATAATCACACTAAAGTTAGAAAGGAAAACACACTTGCTCATAGGAAATACATGCTAAAGTATTCAAGTATTATCCATCTGTATGTCTGAAAATCACTCTCAAATGCATATAGGAGTTGAAAGGGGAGGGAAGCAGGTAGGTAGTCAAGCATGGCGAGTGTTAGTTGGTGAATTGAGTAGATCACAGCTGTTGACTGCACTATTTAAGTATTTTTTGGAGGTTTGGAATTTTTTTTAATTGAAGAAATAAGAGAAGAAAACCATTCCAGGAGGAAAAAATCATTACCTACATCAAAGAAACCTGCTTAGGATAGTCAAGCAAAGGCAGTTCAGGGGGCTGGAGAGATGGCTTAGTGGTGAAGAGCACTGGCTGTTCTTCCAGAGGTCCTGAGTTCAATTTCCAACACCCACATGGTGGCCCACAACCATCAGGAATGGGATATGATTCCCTCTTCTGGTGTGCATGAAGACAGAGCACCCACGTACATAAAATACATAAATCAAAATAAATCTTTAAGCAGAGGCAGGACATAGTATTTTCATTTCTCATCATTGTGTTGTAAACTACCCTGACAAAAAGCAGCTTATGGGAGAAAGGGCTTATTTGGCTCACAACTCCTCTTAGAGTCCATCACTCTAAGGGAAGTCAAGGGAAGTTAGGAACGTGAAGCAGCTGGTCATTACCATATCCGTAGTGAAGACGGGACAAAGGACAATAAAGTAATACACACACGCTGGTGTTGAGCCCATTTTCTCCACTCTCCACAGTCCAGGGCCCCTGCCCAGGGAGCAGCGCTATCCAGAGAGGGCGCGACTTCCCACTAATCACGAGAGTTCTCTCAGTCTCATCCACACACAGTTCAGTCGAAGCACACGTATCTCCGATGGTTCTGGACTGTTTCATGTTGACAAAGCTAACCATGAGCTACCGCTAACAGAACTTCCCAGCCAGTCCGACATACAGACCCTCACTGACATGCATATGCACACTAGGAGAAAGCTTCCAGTGCAAGAAGTTAAAGATGACTTTTGAGCCAAGCATGGAGGCAAGAGAATTACTGTGAGTTTGAGGCTGGCCTGATCTATATAATGAGCACTAGGCCAGCCAAAGCTACATAGTAGCACCCTGTATTTAAAACAATGAATAAAAAAACAGAATAAACAAAACTGATAAAAGTAATGACTTTAAGGCTTAGAACCTGGTCTAAGGTCGGTACAGGCAAATCTGTATTCTACATGAATAACAGAGAGAATTCAATCTTTTTTTTTTTTGAGACAGGGATTCTCTGTGTAGCCCTGGATGTCCTGAAACTTACTTTGTAGACCAGGCTGGCCTCAAACTCACAGAGATCTGCCTGCCTCTGCCTCCTGAGTGCTGAGGTTAAAGGCATGCACCACCCCCACCCAACAAAAAAAATCAATTCTAATACCACAGTGAGAAATAAATGTCCCTCTTATTCTGAGGTGTCTCTACAATGTCTTACTGCCTGCAACCAGTGACGGTTCAGTTGAGTAAATCTCCTGGAAAAGAAAACGGAAGAGCAGAAGACTCCATAAAATGCAGCTCATCCCCCTTTCTACCTGGGGCCATCAGCGCAACCATAGCAAGCTCATCAAAGCTCATTACTCTCTGCCACATGCAATTAGGATATATAGCATCTTCCATAGCAAGACTGGACTTGGCAGTTCATTTCGAATGCTGGGTTTCCAAGAACAACGCAGAGCCGAGAATGCTAAGACAGAGCACTCCTCTTGGAACAGTTTGCAAATGTTCCCTAATTAATTCTCACCACACCCCCGAGAGGTATTATTATCCATGCTACAGCTAGAGAAACTCGAGAGGTTTTTTTCTCCCCTTCAGTTTTGCATTTGTATGACTTCTCTAGCTGAGACACCGCTGCGCTTGACTGTATCACCATTCTGTGCTTTCAAAGAATATCACAACTTCATTCTCTCATCAACACGGGTGGGTGTTAATGGCTGTATCCACATTTTTTAAATGTAGGAAACAGGTTTTTTTTTTTTTTGATGATGATGTAGGTTGCCATTTTTCTAGTCATAAGATGGAACATGGGACAGAGCCTTGAGCCCAATACACACAGTCACCCAAACACACACATACACATACAAACACAGACACACAAACACACACACACTCACTCACCTGGATGGACACATACACACATTTGACAAAGTAGATTTCTCTTCTTGTTTTCTCTCTCTCTTTTTATTACTATAAGAACAACTAGGAAAAATAATGACGAAAGCTCCATATAGTAATTTCAACATAAAACCCAAATTCAAAAACCAAGTTCAGTGGAGTAGCCAGAATATTTGGGCCATAAGAGAGCTCAATAAAGGACACTCAGAACTGCGAGGGCCAAACGAAGGGTTAAAAGTATGTGGTACAAAGGAAGGGTCCCGGCCCCTGGCAAATGGGCTAGCATTCTTTCTTCAGTCATGAAGAGGACACTCTCCTAATAGGGCTCAGAGGACCCTGCAAAGGTCACAGCAGTGTCACCCCAGGCAGCAGGAGGCCGTCTCCCAGCTAAAGGAGCTGGCTCCTCCTGCTCAGCTTGCAACTGCACAGGTCTTGGAGCTTCTGGGACCCATGGCCTGGCTGCCAAATGAAGCCAACTTGACCCACATTACATCATCTAGGCTCTCTAAAATCATCTCAAAAAAGGCTCTCTAAAATTCCATCTCAGAAGATGGAAGACTGCACTAGAATTAAGCAGAGGGTTCTCCCTAATGATGGACTCCCTCTCTCTAAATGGAAAGCGTATATATTCTGAAAGCGTAATTACAGTGACTGTGAGTGGAGATGGTGGGAAGAGGTGACAGTACATGCTACGGAGGAGCAATGAGGTCCCGTAGCCGGGTGCTGAAGCCAGGACCACAGGAGAGCATACGCTGCACACTGGCAAACAGTGATAATGTGGAGTCCTAATTCAGAGGTGTCAGAGTGCAAGAAGAGCACTACAATTACACCGCTACAAAGGTAAACATGACCTGGACCTGGGCGAAGTGGGAAATACGTCCCTGCAGATGAGTTCTCCCTAGGCCTCAGCTGCCTCATCTGTCAAATTCAGTTCCCACCTCCTACATACAGTGTCCATATGTGTGAAACACCAAGGGTAGCGCCAGGCACAGGGCACGTTCTTTCTATAAATGCTGGAAATTAAGCCAGGGCACATGCAAACACCTGGATTACTGATTTTGGAGTTTAACCAGTGTCCACTGTCGGTAGAGTAAACGGAAAAACGAATGTGAAAATGTACACGAGGGATTGGAAAACATAATTACTGGGACATATGACCAGTTGTTTGTTCCCAGGGTCAGGAATATGCCTACACAGAGGCTGTGCAAGGACTGACATATTCCTGGGACCCCACTGTCCTCAAAAGCCTTGCCTGCCACCTGACCTCATAAGACCGTTCCCTAATTAGATTGTGTGACTGGAGAGTAGATAAGCTTGTAAGGTCATGACAGCCATTAACATATAATATATAAATATGTCATATATACATATATAGTTAAGCTAGGTGTGGTGGCACACATCTGTAATCCCATCACTAAGGACTCTGAAGCATAAGACTTCAAAAGTTCAGGGACAGCCTGGACTCTATAGCGAGGACATGTCTTAATAACAAACACTGCTGTGTTGCAGCAGAAGGAAAGGAGCCATGCGTGTTTTATGCATGCTCACTCACTGCAAATGCCTGGCGAAATCTACCCTGCGCTCATCCCTTCCCGGGGACCACAGAGAGCATGCCGTTCCTCCTTTGCGTTCTCCCAGTGGTGACACCAGCTGAGAGGTGGTAAGGATGGCGCAGCAGAAGCACTAACCGGCTTGTCCACACTGCTACCTCTTCCATGACGTCTGAGGCTGCCAACCTCCCATCTCTGCCTGAGCCACGCCCACAAGGTTGGCAGAGTGTTCACCACTGGTGTGCACCTCTGTCTGGCAGAGCTATTCTGCACAGAGTAGCTACATTACATAGGCTCAGTACTACAGAATAATCCAGAAAGGAATCTCAGGAGCGTATAAGGCGATTCATCAAACCATCACATTCACAAAAGCACGGGAACTTGTATCATAGAGCGCAGAGAAACCCCCATCTGCTGCCAGCTTTCTCAGATATATATATATATTTTCTTTTCTGCAATGTTCTCCTCGAAGCGAAATGAGAGGGGGAGGATAAGAAGACAAGTGGCTGCATTCATCCTAACGGCAGAAGGGTGCGGCGGTTCTGCAGTCAGGTGACATTCCAGTGAGAGAGGGACGCAGTGAGGTTCCCAGTGAGGAGACACAGAATCAGAACATATTGCCACACGCTTGGCAAACACTATGTCTGCCCTTCACCATGGCAACAAGTGAAGGGAAGGGAATCCGTGCGGCCGTGGATACCCAGCAACATTTCCAGCAGCAAGACAAATGTTCTGGCTCTCGGAAGGATTGCATTAGCTGGCACTGTCCTTAATGCCCACGCTGCTAAGGCACTGTCTGCCTTTGTTGCCCGCCACTCCCAGAAACAACATGGGTTGTGTCCTTGCTGGCACACATCTCTCTCAACGCTGTGAGCTACCGTTCTTCGGCTGCCATGGAGGTCGGTGATTTGTAGATAGAGACTGGACATACAGTTCGCAGTGTCCTCGAGGCCACCATGCTCGGAGGCTAAGAGGCACTGACCAAAACTGAAGCACCTTCCCAGTCTTCCCAGTCAAAACCTCAGCTGCCTCCAGTCAGAGGACATGACTGAATGAAGTGAAGTAATGCATGCAAAGGACTGGAGAAAAGGAGCCTGCAGACGAAGGGCAGCAGTGAGCCACTCAGAGGTAAAATACAGCCAGGGCAAACGTACATCAGTGAAGGGCTTCGGGTCCTTACAAGAAGCTCAGCATCCCTCCAGTCACAGCTGTCTGTTTTTAATTCTTCTTCTTCTTTTCTTTTTGTGTGTGTGCAACTGTGTGCGTGAATATGGGCACACATGTGCTATGGTGAATGCATAGTGGTCAGAGACCAACCTCAGGTGCCACTACTTGCTTTCACCCTTATCTGAAACAGGGTCTCTGGGGTGCTTTTCTACCTCTTTCACCAGACGACCGGGCTGGTAAGCGTTCTGCCCTCTCCCATCCCCTGAAAAAGATGCTGGGATTATAGACGTGCACAACACAACCAGTTTTTTTGTTTCTTTGGTTGGTTGGTTTGGTTTGGTTTGGTTTTTCGAGACAGGGTTTCTATGTGTAGCCCTGGATGTCCTGTATTCACTTTGTGGACTAGGCTGGCCTTGAACTCAGAGAGCCGCCTGCCTCTGCCTCCTCAATTCTGGGATTAAAAGCATGTGCCACCATGCCCGGCTTTACATGACCAGTTCTTATAAGGGTTTTGAACATTCAAACTCAGGTCCTCAAAGTTGCATGGCAAATACTTTTACCCACTGAATCACCTCTCAGACCCTTCTCTACTTTTTCAAACTGCATTTAACACCAAGGACTTTATTTAGTATTTAGTAGCAATGCCCCTCAACTTAAAATGTCTCCATAAAACCACATTTAATGTCCAGAACCAACTATCCCCATGGCCCAGCAACAGTATCGGTTTGGCTTTTCTCTTTCTTGATCACAGGGCTGGCTGAAAACCACAGCTCCATGCTGCTGGCTGGCACAAAAAGAGAAGGTCACACACATCCAAGACTTGAGGTATGGCTTCTACTGAACACATCCACTCCTGTGCCATGGAAAATTCAATATCCCCTTAAGTGGAGCCGTTGTAAGATGGGGACTGTCAGTTCACGGTAGGTGCTGTTTTGGGTGCTAGGAAGATGGTAAAATGTGAGGCGGACGGGTCTTTTCCTCCAGAGTGTGTATTCTAATTTTCTTCTTCAGTGCGTCATGCCTTGATTTCTAGAACACTTTTTTATCCCCCTCACCTTAGTCATCCATAGTCTCTCAGATAGTCTGGTGTTTACCTTCTATCAATCATACCTCTTTACTTTGTTCTTTCTGTATCGATAATTGCTATTCCCCTACCAGTGTTTATACATTTGACAGCTGGTGCTTATAATTTATGGAAAAGAACCACAATTCAAGCTCTCTGTTTCGAGGTGTCAGATACATTTGGTACAGAATGATATATCATGTCCTGAGCACAGGTTAAAAAGTAAAAATCAGACCAGACTCAAATCCTAGGCAATAACACTCCTCATAGTGACTCATTCAACCAAAACCTGTTCTATGGAGCCTCTCCTGTATATATCACAGCCATGGAGGATTAATGAAGATACGTGTGAACAAGGAGACAAATTGTGTTCTCCTGGTGGAGTTTACAGCACAGTTCTCTAGAACTAGCGCTACACTGAACAGGGAATGAAGCATGGGTGTTTCTAGTCATGGCTGAGAGAGATGAAGGAGTTGAGAGCATCACGGAGAAGAAATAGAATACTGTCAGCACTGGAATCATGGGAAATTCTGAATTGCTCTAGTTGTTTCAGAAGTGCAGAGGGCAGGCATGTGAAAGGCCAGGTGATGTCCTCAAAGTGCTCTCTGTTCACACGGGTAGCTGATAAACTGAACGTTCAGAGTTGAATACATACTTCATTAGTTTATGAAATAAGATGTGTGCTGGTATTACCCCAGGAGGGGTGGAGAACTAAAAATCCAGCAAAAAGTTCAGGATTTGAGGACAGAGGGCCTCTTGCAATATATAGCTTCATATTCTCTGTTAGTGCAGAGCTGTATTCTGCTGCTTGTCAAGTATGGGGTCTTCTAGCCTCCCTGAAACTGACAGTCTGGGGAGCGAGCACATCACATCTTCCTCTTGCACGGAGCCCCAAGACATTTTGCTGGCACCTGGGTACGGCACTTCCAGGCCTCCATTTCCCAGAGAGAAAGTTGACTCGGCAGGAGAGCAGCCTTGGAGCTGGCAGCTCTCATTTCTGGCCAGTCCCCTGGAAGGCTGACCCGGGGGAAGCCCATGGGGACCGGCTGCAGATGGAGAGCTGACTCAGCCGTCAGCACAGCCTGCCTCCAGGGCTTCACCATGAAAGGAGCAGACTCTTCCACCACCACATTTAGAAAGTCTGTGTCAGCACCTCAAAAG
This sequence comes from Psammomys obesus, assembly GCF_907164565.1. Taxonomy (NCBI): domain Eukaryota; kingdom Metazoa; phylum Chordata; class Mammalia; order Rodentia; family Muridae; genus Psammomys; species Psammomys obesus. Next base: position 2,232,532 of record NW_026586463.1, read on the forward strand.
GCCACTACTGTCACTCTCCCCTCCACCTGCACGTCCACTCACAAGAAAGGCACCAGAGAGAAATCTGACCCATTGCAGCCCAAGGGAGAAGAAAGTCATCAGTGCCAAGATACAATAAATACCCCCCCCACACACACACACTGCATAAACACATTTAGATTCCTACAACTTATCAACTTATCATAACAGACCATCATTTCGGAGCACACTATCAGAGACGCAGCTAAGCTGCCAACTGTATAACCATTTCTAGAACAATCTTTATGTGTTCTAGGGATGATTCATCACTATTACATGGTGACTCCCTAACTCTATCTACTTCCTTGGGTTCCAGTCCAGCTATTCACGCTGGAAACCTCAGCTTCAATCAATCATTGAAAATTACCTACTGAGTACCTACAATACACACCTCTCTTCCATCAACTTCTGTGACAAAGTCTGCTCTTTACCAAACCTGTCTGTTCCTTTTCCTAAATTCAAGTAAGCCCCATTTCTTTAGGTGCGACACAATGCCACATGTCTAGTAATGGGATGTGCAATGTTATCTATTGTGCTCCATTCTCTACAAACTTTCCAATCCACCAGTCATGTGTTTGTGCCCCAGGCATCCTTGAAGGTATGTGTTACAGACACCCTTGGTCCCTGGACGGAGCAGATCCTTTCCAAAATCCAAGGATGGTGGATGACAGACACAATTCTTTGTGTTTAAGCTGTTCTTCTATTGGGTGGTTGACTTGTTAGCGGCACACTAGTTAATACATACCCGTTTCTCGTTCATTCATCTATTCTTTAACAAACCTTACTCAAATGTTTACTGCATTCCATGTGTTGAGCAAGGCACTTGGGAAATAAAAGAGTCTAAATGGAGGTCACAAGGTCTACCTACACCAGATAATTAAAATTCTATGTTAATGACTTCATAGCAGTGTGGATGTCTGAAGTCATTCACAGTGGAAGGATGTGAGACTTCAGTTTGAGTCTAAGCCATTTAATCTCTCTGTATGTTAGCATTTTTATCTGTAGACAGAAGCAGCCCTCCTTTGTGGCTGACAGCAGTAGATGGAAATGAGTGAAAAGTTCTAGTTTAGTAGTCAAGGTTCTACATATCAAGGTCCCAAATCAAATTAATTTCTTGTTTGAGATAGTCTCATGCATCCCAGGCTGGCCTCGAGATTGTTACGGAGCTGAGAGCAACTCTGGGTTTCTGATCCTCCTGTCTCCACTACCAGAGGGCAGAGGTTACAGGTTGCTCCATTATGCCCAGCTTTATGCGGTGATGGGAAACAGATGCGGGGTTTCAAGAATGCTGCTAAGTAAGCATGCTACCAACTGAGCTACAGCTTCCGTCCCACCTGCAATCAAGTTCCAATCCTTAGTAATCTCTCTACTGATAATTCTATCTTTTTCTTTCGTTCCACCCTCCTAATAGTCTATCAGCTCATGATTTTTAAAAAATTGTTATTATATTTCTTTGAGCATGTGTGAGTCTGGTGGGGGGCAAAGGAGATTGGTGTGTTGTGTGTGTTGTGTGTGGGTGTGTGTGTATACAAGACATAGCACATAGGTCGGAGTTAGAGTACAACTTGCAGGAGTCAATTCTGTTTCTATCCTATGAGTCCTGGGGGTCAAATTGAGGTCATCAGGCTTGACAACCAGCATCTTTATCTTCTGACCTGCCTCATCAGCCCAGCACAGACACTAATACAGTTTCTCACCTCCTAGATTTTACTTTTTTTTTTTTCTCTTTTGTTTTGCCTCCAACCTCTAGGGTGTCTCGTGGTCCAGCTAAAACATACTAGTTCCATAAACCTTTTCTCCATATCACTAGAACATCTCCTTCCTCTGCTACCACAGCATTGTTTGCTTGCACTTCGTATAGCATACTGAGTTAGGAAAGACACATAGAAGTACGAGAACCCAAAAGAAACTTCACTATTATAAGAGCAATGGAATTCTCCCGATAGACAAGAACATTTTCCTATGTTTTAGTATCTAGATGATGCTTTATAAGAATTATTACATATAACTTCCGGGTTAAAATTCACTTTTTACAATCATAAATATAATCCTATCAGCATCCTAGAACCAAAGTTCAAAGTCACTAATTCATCTCCCTAGTCAATTTCTCCCACATATTTCCATTCAATTTTATTTTAGAACTAGGACAGAAACAAATATGTATGAAAAGACAGCATACAATTAGGGAGTGTCTAATCACTCCCTCTAGCTCCCAAATAATGAGACAGAGACCTATAGATTTACTCAACAAGCTTTAAGGCACTAGTGCTGAGCAGATACTCATCTATTCCAACCCTCTGTGCTAGCCTGGCTACTTCCCAGCCACATGCCCTGAATTACTTGCTATATTGGTTCTGCCAGGGCTGCTTATGCGCCATCAGGTCAGTCCTCATGGCCACATCCTTTCTCTTCCTCTTCTCTCTGCTCTCTTTTCTTCTGCTCTTTTTCTCTCTTTCCTCATGGTCCCTATCTGAGACCCCTTGACTGGGAATGAAAGCAGCTTCTTTATTAACCAACTAGAGATAACTGGGGAGCAATGTTTACACAAGATTGATCAATGATCATGACAATGCCCATATCCAGACTGCAACCAGATTTGGGGGCACAGAAATCAGCATATGAATACACAGTGTACCAGACCAAGCCCCAATATATGTACATCTATGCAAATACCACCCAAAGATTTTAAGTACTTTCAAGGCACTAGCCATGAATGACAATGTTTATATTCAATTGATTATACAAAATACAGCATTTATTATTGTGAATAATTTCAGCTGCCCTTCCCAACTGAAAGTTAACTTCAACCACAAGACCGATTCTACTTTCTTCCTTAAGATTATAGGACCCCCTCATCCAAGTCAATCCTGTGAAAATCTAGCAGACATGCAGAAGTCAGGCAAGCAATAACCCAAGACCAACTGATGTTCCTGAGCTGCATACATGGAATGAGCAATACAGCAAGCAAAGTCCACCAGTTCCCTCACTGCATAGGGTGCCCTGAGGGCACCAATTCCAAAGCAGGTTTCCGTTGGGTGGCAGACTGATCCAGGACTGGGGAATCAAAGAGAGAGCGGTCCTGACAGGCCCTGGGGTGCTTACCTCCAGAAGTGAAAGGCCAAGAGAGGACTACAAGGGCTGCCCGGGCTGGATGGGGTTGGACTCAGGCTCCTCGGAGTGAGACTGAAAGTTAAAATAACATCATTCCGAGTGGGAGAAATGATTGCAGTACAAACAGCACAGCTCAGTGGAGGGACAGTGCTCCCCTCGGGCCCACATCGCCAGGACCTGGTTCCCAATAGCTTCAAGTAATCATCTCATCACGTGCCCTTTTCAGCTCTAGAATACAGAACAGGAAGGTGGCTTTCTGTGGAAAATTACAGTTTAAAAACTGCAGCTGCCATTTTTATTTGAGCCTTTGCTTTTTCACAAAGCAACTTGTCTGATAGTGCCATAGTGATTTTTGCACCAAAGACAATCTAATGTTATTTTATATGGACTGTGCATTGAACATAAGCTTTTCTAGGTTGAGAATCACTGACGAATCTAGAGCAGAACTAGAGGGAAGTGGTGATCAGACAATGTAGATAAACAGGTTAAATAGTGACGCTTTCAAAAAGCAGACATTAACATTTTCTCCTAAGACAGATGTGTTCTTAAGTACTCAAAGACAAGCAAATTTTCTTCATGGCAATGACCCAGTATTTCTTTCTTTCTTTCTTTTTTCCTCAAGGGCAATGGTAACAAGGCTTCTCATGCTTATAGTCACAATTTAGAAAAAAAAAAAAAAACTTAAAAAATTTCTCAAAAGTAGCTGCAGACTATTTTATCCATCAGAGAAGTTTTTCTTTCTTTTATTGTTTTTGTTTTTATTAATAATCCAATAATCACTGGGCCATTGTAATGCTTGCTCCCCAAACTTATCCAAACCACCAAACATTTTAAGTAGCCAACGCTCAAATATTCATCACAAGGTGGTCAGAAAAATCCATTTCCCCTTTGTGATTCTGGCCGCATGCCTGTTCACTAGTAGAGAGGTAAAAACACAAACATTGTGCGTGTGTGTGTGTGTGTGTGTGTGTGTGTGTGTGTGTGTGTGTGTGATAGGAATGTATGTATACGTGTGCAGGTTTGCTTGCCCATGTGGAAGCTAGAGGTTGTCTTCAGGACGTAGTCCTCCATAGCTCTCCACCATTCTTCTCTGAAGCAGCGTTTCCCACTAAACTTGACATTTCAGCCCCTGGGGTCAGTTCCCTTGTTTGTGTCCCTACCATTCTGGGGTTTTAGGTATGTACCTCCAGACTTGGCTTTTACATGGGTTCTGGGAACAGAATTCAGGCCCTTACGTTTACACAGCAAGAGCTTTGCCTCCTGGACCATCTCCCTAGCCCTGGGCAGGACAGTAACAATTTTACCAGTAGATCTTATTTAAAATTTAAAAAAAATAGTGTTGATCCTTGTTGATTCCCAATTATTTTTGCATGGCAAAAATCAGACAGAGAGTTAGTTATTCTGCTACTAAACTGTTATGTGGAAGTGAGCAACAGCGATTCCTGTTTTAGTACGTGTTTCTTAAAAAACATATAGACTGCCTCTTCACTGGATCATGGTTCTACATGACATCATGTGTTTTTTCACCTTAGAGGAAAGGGTCTAGAAATGAAGCTCTATAGTGGATGATTCCAGCCAGCTGCACCCCTCATTGGGTGGCATAGAGAATTGGAAACAGTAGCCAAATTTAAGTTTATTACTATTTGAAAATTTCTAATCCTATCTTTGGGAGGCCATTGTGTGTATAATTGAGAGTTGGCTCCATGTGTCACAAACTAAAGCATGATATTACTCAGAAATGCTTCCATCTAGTTACTAAGGCTTTCCAACGAAGCTTGATAGTTTCTAAAAAAACATTCTCCAGGTTGGTGCTAGTACCTGGTAGATGAAGGAGTTGGAATCTTTTTGCCGTCAGAGCACTTCAGAAGCTACTGTTTTAAAATGTACTGTACTTGAACTTACCAGCTCATTGGAAACCTCTCAGGAACGCTGAGATACATCACTCATTTTATCTATGTCCCATAGAGTCTTATCTACCCTTCCCTGTCCTAAAATAGCCATGCATGGGCCCTCACACCATGCTGTCTCCAGACAGAAACGTGCGTGATGAGTGCTTTGCGCTTCTATGACGCAGAGGTGACATTTACAAACACAAAATGACTTTATAGGAAGGAGAAAGTTGTCACAAATTTCTGTATAAACTTACAATTTGTTAATTTTTAAAAATCTGTTTATTTGATATCTCACATCTAGAACGTACGTTTAAGAAATAGGAATCAAAACTGTCCCTGTGCTATTGGAAGATTCTGGGCTAAATCTACAGGGTATAAAGGATGTCTGTGTAATATTCCATAGCTGAAATGCTTAGGGAACAAACTCTTTTGAAAGGAAATTAGATTGTCTCAGGAGACAGCATTCCAAAGCTATTCTAGTCTTATTTGATTTGTGATTTGAAACCTTGTCATGTGGTCTCCAAATAATTACATTATATACATTATGGATGTTTTTAATAGTGTCAGAGTTAAGACTTCATATTTTAATATTTCTCCACGGTGCCTAGATTTACTCAAAGGCTAGTTTTTCCCATGAACAAATGTGAAACTAGTTATGTGTATTACAATTTTACATTCCAAGGTAAACAGCATAATGAGAGTAAATGATGTGTGAATACTGCAATGCCGTGTAAGCATGCCCCTGTACTTTACTGTCTATGCTCCCAGGCGAAAGCAGCATTCTAGATGCACACTGGCCTTTACCACACAGAGGCCAGGCCAAAGGAGGAGCCATCTGGTAGCCAATCACAGTCCAGCTGATTCCTGTGGCCTGTGTCACAGGAGCAACTTCATAAAAACTGTGACAGCCTCTTAGCATTTCAAGAACAAAACAGAACACACACAACAACCAATTGTATGTAGTTTTTAAAGTTACTTTAAATGTCTCCTTGTATTATGGACAGGACGTTAAAAATGAAGGAAGGAGGGGCTTAATGTGAAGTAAGGTTTTTGAGATTCAAAGGGAGTGAGGGGGCATGACAAACAGAATGGGGGGCACAGCTCCTGAAGAAGGGTAGTGCTTTGGGTTCTACTCCTGCAGCTGTGGGCAGGGAGGGAGGGAAAGACAGAACAATGCACACCTATCACTAAGCTCCAGCATGATGATGAAACTTAATGCTACTGTCATTCAGGGGTCAGGTGGGAAAAGTAACTATGGCAATGGGCAGATATTACTTGCAGGTCCATTATGGCAAGTGCTACACCTAGCAAGAAGGCTGTGAGAGCTCGCCAACTTTTTATAAGTGGGCATTTTATCTGAATGAAATAAGCACAGATTTTTTAAAGGGAGGACCGGCATAAAAAGTATTCACCAAGATGTTGTACATTCATTGGTGAATTAATTTAGAAGGTAATTTCTCTTGCATGGACCATCTACAGAGCTCAAGGGGAATGACAGACAATTCATGATGGACACTTCAGAGGTGGACGTAGCTGTCTTCCTGAAGTGAGTCTGGTATGATATTGCAGGGGATATATAGATTTCACGAAGATATAACCTCCTATCTGTGCTGTAAATGACGTAGGTCTTTACATTTTCCTACCAGATTCATATTTTACTGTTTATCCTTTAAAGTGTGTCAGCGCAGACTCACTCACAGCGTCTGCATCCTTGACTAACAGATTTAAAATAAAAAATTGCTGACACTTCCTGCATCACAGATGTCTAACTTCTGCGCCACAAATTTTGATGTGGACATTTTCACGTAGCTGCATCAAATCAGAAGGCAGTAAGATGCGTTAATGGGTTTTAAAAAAAAATGAAGAGGAAAGGGAGAGGAGAAAAAAAAAAAAACTAGCTGAGCAAACACAGACCTCAACTAGGTAAACACATTGCATGCCCATGGCTGGAGACTGCAGAGAGGATTCGAAATGCTCTTCAGTTCATTAATATTCTGCTGCACTGATGAGGCATGGATCACATCTAATGACTGTCACAAATAACCCTTCTCCTGCACGCTCATCCATCCTGATGTTTTCTATTATTCAATGCAGACAGGGGCCTTTCTTCAGAAGCAGGCATTATGAGCATAACAAACAGTAAGAGAAGAGAAAAAGACAGATATACCACGGCCTACTGATGCATTCTTTCACAATGAGCTGTTAAGATGTTTCCAGAATTGAGGCTCAGCAACTTTAAATATGCAGCGGCACCTTCCCTCCGACTGCAATGCAAAACGCTGGGTCTGGGGTTTGCACATCAGCTGGAACCAAATGCCATGCATTTAAAACATGTTTCTCTACCTCACACTGCAGTGCTCTGAGGCTGTCAGTACAAACAAATGCTAAATAGCTATTGGTCCCCGGAAAGAGAAAACGAGTGCCATGCAGAAAGCATTAAAATATTAAAGACAGACAATACTTACTCCAAGGTCAGCCCCGGAATCTGCAGTCTTTCCCGCTGGGCTTTCATGGTTGTTATATGTTACCACGCTCTATTGTAACCATGACACACACTCTCTGCCAGCGTCCCGGTGATGACAGAGAGCCAAAAGGAACCTCTCTAAAGGACTGGACTAACAACCTCTCAAGGGGGAGGGGGAATCCTGTAAGTTTGGGTCCTTCCACCTCCAGCAGCATCAAGAGCTGTCAGCGGCTTTCCTCAGGTTAACTGTGGGTGCGCGCTGCACTGATTTCGTTAAAGGAATGAGGCTCGCAGCTCTGCATATCAAGTAATTGGTTTCTGATTTTTTTTTTTTTTAAAGAAAGTCACTACACTCACAGACCCACTTTTTACCTCAGTGAAAAAAAAAAAAAAAGAGTCCCCTTCACAGTGCGGACTGGAGGAAAATATAAAGCAACAATATCATACATAAGAGAGTTCATTAAGCAAAAAAAAAAAAAAAAAAAAAAAAAAAACACGTCAACTGCCCCTCCCTACACAGCAACCCTGTGACACTCGGGGTCTGAATTTGCCACCCTGGGAAAGCCGCGCTTTCTCTCTCCTTGGAGCTAACAGCATCACTTCATAGTCCACAAGGGATGAGGGACGGTGCCTGGTGGAAATAATTAGATTTTTTTCCTATATATGGCGATCACCAGAAAGAGGAATAAACTAACTGTGCTAATTTGGGGGAAGTTGAACTCTGTTTTAAAGCAGAGACTTACGTGAGCAGGCACAACGCAGTGCTGGGAAAGTACCAACTAAGAATGTGAGACACAGGAGTGTGTACTCTTAGTTTCGAAAAGCTGGTCTGAAAGAACATCTCGGTGCACCATCCTTTACAACAGCAATGTGATATAAGTTAGGAAGGAAAGAGAGAGCATATCTTTTTACAAGCCAGAAAGTTTCATCCTGTATTTATTCAAGGAACAGTTTTTTTTCACAGGGTTCAAAACTTGGAACTAACCGTACTTCTATTGTCCTGTATGAGAAACGTATCTGAGTCATTTCCTCTGATGCATTTTAAAATGTTTTAAGGTTTGGCAGCCACTGGTTGGTTGAAAAGAAACACCAGAAGGGGAAAAAAAAAAAAGCTTAACTTTTTTTCACCAAGAATTCTAATTTTTCAAGTCCGACAAGGCCACGCGTGCGCACAGCACACCACCCTAGGTAAGGAGGCGTGTTCGCACAGCTACAGTCCGAGAATGTGAGGCCGAACTCCATCTTTTTGAAGGGGGAGCAGGTGAGGCACACAGAGGTGGTGGTGGCTGGGTGAGAGGCCGGTATGTTTATTCTCCTCAGGGTAACTGCGGTTCACACTGCATCCCCTACAAACAGCTGAGAAGGGAAGCAGAGCATGACTGTTTCCCCAATACATCTGACTCCATTTGGCTTTACCCATTTTTCCCCCCACATTTCTCCCAGGATTACCTTCTTGAAGCAACTGTTTGTAACTCTTTGGAGCTGATTTCAGATGAAGAGAAATTTACTCACTGTTCCAGAACCACGCCGGATCCCTTTATTTGCCAACTGTCTCTTTGAAAGTTGTTGATTTTTAACTAGTCACCAATTTCTCCTTCAGGGTCCCAGTAGCCAACCCTCTTACCTTCTAGAAGCATCAAATCCATACTGAAAGTAAAGCCACTGGATTACCATTGTCTTGATAGAGAGTACAAAGGAAGGGTATAAAGCAGTTATAACTTAGTAAAAGAAAAAAAAAGAAGAAATAGTAAAGAATTATAGACCAATAAGACATCAATTTTACTTAAAAATGTTGATTTTTTTTTTAAAAATCAGTTACCTATGGTAAAAATAGTTATGTTGTGAAATCCTTTAGTTTTTTTTTTTAATGGGAGATTTTTATTTAAGAAATTATCAGTTCAATTCAATAAACTTCTATATACTGATCTTCTCAAGAGACTTTTAGTCCCATATACCAAAGGACTAGTATTTCCTTTCAATACTTCTACTTTAACACACTCAAAGCTGGACTCACCATAACTCTCCAACCCCATGTACGACCCCATCCAATGCCAGCTGTGTAGTCTCTCACTGTTCTTTCTTCCAAACCCACCCGGATCTGAGGCACATGGTTCCTTAGCTGCGTTAATTTCTTCAACTGACCTCCCCAGCATTTTTCCTAGGTATCCTCTTTATTGTAGACACCACTGAAAATCCAAAGTGGCTTTCTGGAGCAGGTCACCCCTCTGAACAAAGGCTCCAATAACCTCCCTCTCATTCACAATAAGAGTCAAACACCAAGCACACTTGCCTTCAGATGAGATAGTCAGGTGTCAATAGAAGCAATGATTTAAGAATTGTCTGAAGTTAGGAGTGTAAGAAAGGAGGAAGAAGAATAGGAGGGAAGGAAGGTAGCCAGAGCCACCTTGATAGATGCTAGAGAATGACCTCTCAGCATCTTGAAAAGGAGGCAGAATCAAGCCCCTTTCTTTTCCTATGCACTGTATGGTACATATAGGGGAGTCTTTCTTTTACACAGCATTCCCAACTGGCAAACAGAGAAGAGATGTTAGGCTCAGAACAACACTGTTTTCCAAGCTCTCGTAAATCTGTGAGCACTGTTGACTGCTGACACATGGATAGATTTGCACTGGACATTGTGTGTCTCCTGAGGGAGCAATGGGACCCAGTCTTAGAAAAAATGTCACAGAGCCCTGGAGAAAGCCAAATTCTATATCAAAACATCAATGTACAGGAAGTAAAGAGTCAACATGTTAAACAGTATCAGAGATGTGACCAGCAAAAGCTAGACGTAAAAGTCAAAACAAATGTGAGGTTTTCTAAAGTAGTATGTTCTATATGAATATTTTATGCAATTATTTATATAATTATTTTTAGTAAGGAGGAAAGAAATAAAAGTTGAGCCTATAAGACTAAAAAGGCTTAAGATATATAGCAACTAACAATAACCCATTGTCATAGTTAGAGTCTCTATTGCTGTGAAGAGACCTCATGACCATGGTAACTCTTATAAAGAAAAACATTTAAATGGGGCTGGCTTACAGTTCAGGGGTTTAGTCCATTATCATCATGGCGGGAACCATGGTGGCATGCAGGCAGACATGGTGCTAGAGAAGGAGCTGAGAGTTCTATATCTGGATTCTTAGGCAGTAGAAGGAGACAATGAACCACCAGGCCTCACTTGAGCTTCTGAAGCCACTATCCACTCCCAGTGACATACCTACTCCAACAAGGCCACACCTCCTAATAGTGCCACTCCCTGTGGGCCTATGGCAGCCATTTTCATTCAGACCACCAGACCCATGAACCTTTTGTGGGTCCTGATATCAAAGAAACTAAAAAGAGTTAATTAAACATTTCAAAAATAATCAATATAATATAGACCTCATACACACATATTAAATATATATGGAATATATGTATAAACGTGTATACATTTTTTTAGTCCTCTTTCTGTTTCTATGATAGAATACTCTGACAAAAGCAACTTTTTAAGGCAGAAAGGGCTTATTTGGATGCACGCATCAAAGATCAAGTCCACCGTGGGAGAGTTCAGGTGGAAAAAGCTTAAATCAGCTGTTTATCTCACACCCACAATCAGAAAGCAGAGACCTATAAATGCATGCCTTTGTCCAGCTTCCTTTCTCTACTTACACAGCCCAGGATTCCAGCCAGGGAATGACGCCACCCGCGGTGGGCAGGCCTTTCAAAGTAATGAACACAAGCAAGATAATCCCTCACAAGCATGTCCAGAAGCTCATCTCCTGATTGATTGGAAACTTTATCAAGTTGACAATTAGCAATGGCCTTCAGGGCATGTAGATACAGTGTGGATATTTGGTAAAAACAATTACTTTTCAGTATATCTGATGATCACCTACAAATCCTTGTCTACAGAGACGTACATAAAAATATTTACATATAAAGTGACACACATAAGGGTTTGGCTCCAAATAAAGTAAAGAAAAAGAGAGACGATATCAAGTCAGCTGTGGCCCTACTGCTATTTTTTTTTAAAGATTTATTTACTTATTATGTATACAATGTTCTGCCTGAAGGCCAGAAGAGGACGCCAGATCTCATTATAGATGGTTATGAGCTTACCATGTGGTAGCTGGAATTGAACTCAGGACCTCTAGAAGAGCCTGGGTGATAAAGTGGATACGGACAAAGCTGGCATCCAAAGCTCCACAGCAACCTGTCCCTTCCCCAAGCCTTCACTAACACCTCATTCACATCTCTCTCCTTCCCTCTGTACTTATTCTCATGTTACAGTTTGGATCTTAAAGGTACCCCAATACCTGTCAGTCCCCAACATGTAGTACTGCTTGGGGTAAGGTGGAACCTTTGAGGTTAAGCCCAATGGGAAAAAAAAGCTAGGGTAGAGGCTATATGCTCTTCAAGAGAACAACGATACCCCAGCTCTTTCTCCTCCTTTGCTTCCTGGATGCCATGAGATTATTGGCATTGCTTTCCCATGATGAGGGCCTCACCACTGCCACAGAGCATAAGAGATAGATTATTATGCTTTCATTTGAAACCTCTGAAACAATGAACAAAGCAGATCCTCCCTAATTTTAAGGTGCTTTCCTCATGATCACGCTCCTTGTTACCTGGACACTCTGAACTTTCTCTATACCCCGTCTGGCTTTCTTGTTTGGATATGCAGCCCTCCCATTCATAGTGCGCCTTTCTCCTCATCTTGACATACTTTTCTCTTTAGCACCCAAAGCCACTTGATCTCTTCTGTATTTGATTGTCTACCCACAGGACTGGGGACTCCTAGAATGTAGGTGGGATGTGCATTGCGGCTCTGTGCATCTCCAGTGCCAAGGGCAGCCACCTAAGTAACCTCGCAGAGCAAGATCCAGAAGGAAGAAAAAAAGAAAAAAAAAGAAAAGGAGGAGGAGGAAGAAGAGAAGGAGTGCTTCTGCATTTCGGAAGTCATAGATTAAAGAGGCTTATCCTAGAGCAGGGAGGCGTGATTTCGGTGGGATGAGTGGCTTACCCTGCTTTGGAAGGACTCCGAGGGCATAGAACAGGAGCCTTCTCTTGTTATAGGAAAGGCACAGCCCTGACATCATGCATTTTTAACAGACCCAGTGCCATGGCTTACGTTTGGATCGTTCTATATTATCTCCTGAGTAATAGCTATCACTAAGATTTCGCGATGCCTGGGGGCAGCTTTGGTCTCGTGTCTTGGGATAAGGAGGAGGACTGCTGCTCCCGGTGTCTAGCAGGTGGAGGTCAGGATGTTGCTAGGCGTCCTATAGAGACAACACCACCCCCACAGCAAAGTACGACCCAGCCCCCAAACACCAGTGCTGTACTGGAGACCCTGATGAAGAAGGGACGAGAGAGATCTTCAAGAAGCTTAGCATCAAGGGCCAGTTTTAGTATTTAGATTTGGGTTTCACAGCAGTCAGCATAGGTAGAGGTAGGGGTGACCACCTTATTGTTTTACATTTCATTTCACATTTCTGATTCTCGGCAATATAGCTAACCTGAAAGTGCATGGAGACTTTAGTTCTGTTTTCAAGGGAAATGGCTTTTTATAGCCAGAGCCCCAGAAGTCCTTCTGAGTCACAGAAACCTAATTACCAAGGAATCCATGCCGTTCCCGAACAGCAACCCAGAAAGAAAACTCTGCTGAGCAAGAGACCCAACAGCATGAAAAATGAGCTCCACAGCTTCTCAGAGGGCAAGGCTAAGACGCTTACCTGCTAGTGATTCCAAATATATGCATCTGAGGCACGTGGCCAAGAGGAGTCCAAATGAAATAGTTTGGCTTCCCTAGTGAAATTTGTGGGACAGATCTGCAAAATCTAATATTCTTCTCTTTCCTCTTGAGGTTCAGGATTCTATGAGGAAAATACAAGATGCAGAGAGACCACCACTCTTGATGGATATTCAGCTACCTATAGATCCCTCCAAGGAGAGCACAGCTAAAGAAAACTTTCAAAGATAACACATATGACCGGCACTTTCCCTTTAACATCCACACAATATAGTAAGGGTTAGATAAAGGCATTAACATAGATTCATACTAGCTAGTATCACCATTCATTTAATAAACTTCTGTTTATCTGTGCTTGTTCCAGATGCAAGAGACGCGACAATGGATGAGATCAAAAGGCCTATCCATAGGGCTGTCAACCAGGGAAACTGAATAAGGACATACACAAGATGGTTTCTGATAGCAGTGGGTTATCGGCATCTTGGATTGACAAAGAGTTAAGGGCTAGAAGGTGTCTGGTCAGAGACTAGGGGATTTTGTAAGGGTCCCTGGCAGGTTAACGCTATCAACTCACGTAAACCTTGGGAAAGAACGGCACAGCAGGGTGGGCACATCTATGCAGGGGTTCTGGCACTGGACCAAGACTGGCTCCTTTGTTGATTATCACGAAGCCTGCCTTCATGACGGACAGTCAGGGGCTTTATGGAGGGCGCAAAGGTAAGCAGTGTTTAGCTGCAGGTACTGAAGATTATTAGCAGTTGGAGAAGCAAGAGGGAAAATTAATGTTTGGCATTCTTCATGACTAGGCTATCAGAAACAGGTTTTATGGGTAGGGCTACCTTTTAATAGCTGGAGCTAACTCTTCAAATAGATCCTTGATAAGGACTCTCTGCAACTTCACTGGGCAACTAATGTGAGGTTGAGTATGTGTGTCCTCTGGCTCATGTGTGTAAGACTTTTGAAAAGATCATCCCTAAGCTTGGTACAGGAACCTGGAAGGTCAGGACAGAGCATCTAGCTCTTTCTCTTGAGGCCCCTCAGCCAGTCAGACAAGGCCTATCCCTGCTGTCTACACGCCTTCTAAAGTGGTGTTAGGAAATCTAAGGCATTCGGTTTATTATCAGCTACTGGAGGATGTGCTGAACAGGGGCATAAATCATTCAGGGGAAATGCATGAGAGCAAGAAAAAGGCAGCACACACAGAAAGGCAAAGGGAATCACCAGGGCATTGGCAATCACCAACAAGAAGGAATCCCCAAAGGAAGTTGCTGCTGTAACAAGAGCATAGAAGGTGACTTGGGCCAGAGAGCTGAGGGATTAGGAAGCAGCTTCAATACAGGACACAATGAGAGGTTATCTGATGCCACTCAGAGTGCACAGAGCACAAATGATGACTTCATAGCTCTGTAGAAGAATATGGAAAGGATTCGTGATAGCCAAATAAAATTCAGGCAGAGGGAGGGCAGCCCAACGATCAGCTCCATGAAAAACATATTTATCTAGAAAAATGGAAACGTGATTAGTAGGGTGACATATAAGACATTATGTAGAGAGTACCAGCCCCTAAAGATGCTGTTGTTACACCAATCTGTGAATTATCATCTCACACTGCAGATAGGACTTTGTTCTTCAGATTCAGGATGCTGAGGCAAGAAGCTGATCTTGCACTTTTGGTGTGTATCAGCAAAACCCCCGGAATTCTTATAATGCAGAAGAGGGAGGAGCCAGAGCTGGAGACATGGTAGTAGCAGATACTGAGGTGATAAAGCCAAGGCTCAGGAGCTCTAGAAGCTTCTAAAGGGGAGAAGGAAGACGGCTCTTGACTCTACCAAATAAGGCCCATTTCAGAGTTCTAGCCCCTAGAATTGTAAGACGGTAACTTTGTGCTTTTTTAAGACACTAAGTTTGAAGTCAAGTGTCACTATAGCAATAAGAAACTAACACGAACATACCTGGAATAACATAAATACTGCGAACTGATTTAACAACAACCAATCACACTCTAACGGTTGCTATCCTTAGACTGGGAAATCAGAGAAGAGAGAAAACATGGTGATGTGGAATAAAGGAGCAGAAGAATGATGTCTTCCTGTATCGTAAATGAAGTCAATATGTAAAGCATGAAACTAAGTGATTCTAGAGGAAACAAAATACATTACTGAAAAATATGGAAATATTATTAAAGAGCTGAAAGAGAGGTAGGACTGGAGGGTGGGTATGGGAGGCAGGGACCCTGGTTTTCATAAAGCTAGTACCATTATTTAATTTTTAAAACTATATATTGTATTTTGATAAGAATAAAATTAATGTTAAAGAGAAGGATTAGCTGCCAGTATCCTTGCCATATCTCTGAATTTTACTGCACTTGCATTTACTGAAACATCATCTAATTTCCTTGCACTTTTTATCTATCATATTCAGCTACACACAATGGTATCTTTCAAATGGGAGAAAAGCAAACCCTTTCCATCCCTCAGATTTAGTGATTTTTTCCCCCTCACAACAATATGTCATTCATAATCAACGTGAATAAAGCCTTTGTAAACAGAAGGAAAATGAAAGCAAGCAAGCAAAATGCAAACTAGTCCTTGAAAATGAAGGGAAATGAATACTCTCAATACTTGGCACGGGCAACAGCGATTCACACCTAAAACACTAACATTTGGAAAGGCAGATGCCGGAAGAGCATAAGTTCAAGGTCAGCCAGGACTAGAGTAAGATTCTGTCTTATAATATCAAGAGATGGGGATGTTGAATACCTCAAGTTCTAACCTGCCATTAAGACACTCTTTGACTTCAACTTTTAGTAAAACTCTGTAGTTTCAATTATAGTCTTTTTTCCTGACGCTGTGGACTAACAGTGTCAGCAACTATGTATCATGATGACCCTCCCACACCCTGAACTCAAATGTGTAGTGCTTTTCCTTCATTTATGTGGCGACTGTATTCTAGGTTAGTTTGGGAGACCCTCCTTGCTTTCTTCATCTTACTGGCTTTGGCTCTCATAAACGCTCTATTTACAAACTGCGGGCTAATCCAGGCAGTTCTCTGAACACAGAATTACTTCAGGGATATGTATATGATTCAAGTGAGGTTAGGGACAAGAGATTATTTTCCTGCTACATTTCAAGATGGGAGGTCAAACATCTTTCTCTTGTAATCACAAATCTGGTAACCACAACAGCTAATAAGGCAGAATGAACAGAAAGAAGACCAGAGTTTGACGTTAATTATTTAGTCACGCATCAAGTCATACCAGAAGCAGTACACTCAAACTTTCTGATTCTTTGACACAACTGGTCCCTTCTCTTAGGCCAGTGTCCGCTGGCTATATTGTTAGCTGCTACACTGTGATTACCAAATGCAGTAATCAGAAAGCACATAACTATCTTCTTTTTAAGACTTTCTTTCCAATAACATATTAAAAAAAAAATAAAAAGCTACGAAAAGATAGCATCTAATGATAAAAATGTAGTTCAGTAGCAGTGTTGTTTGCCATAGCCCCAAATGAGAATTCACCACAAATGACCACTGAGGTCGTTTGAATAGGTATGGGCGCACGGACTCATGTGTTTGAACATTTGGCCCATAGAGAATGGCATTATTAGTAGGTGTGGCCTTGTTGGAAGAACTGTGTCATTGTGGAGGTAAGGTAGGCTTTAAGGTCTCATATATGCTCAAGCTATACCCAATGGTGAACACAGAGTAACACAGTTTCCTTCTGCTGCCTGTGGATCAAGATGTAGAACTCTCAGTTCTATTTCCAGCACCATGTCTGCCTGGACACTGCTATGATGATAATGGACGAAATGTCTGAAACTGTAGGCCAGCCGCAATGAAATGTTTTCCTTTATAGAATTGCCTTGGTCATGGTGTCTCTTTAACAGCAACGAAACCCTTAACTAAGAGAGCCAACAGTGGTAAAATGGCTAAATACATGGAATGAGCTATATTTAAATGTCATGCAATATCACATACCGCAGCAGAAGAAAAAATAACTAATAGAAATAACATACTGGGGGAAATAAAGTGGCCCTGCCACTGCTAAGAGACTACAGTGATTCCTCAGAAACCGAGAAAGAGTGCCTGTGGACGACCCAGCCTACTGCCGGTGTGCACCTCAAAGAAACGAAAACAGGAACGTAATTATTGCTGCCTCATATAAAAAGACTTCTATCACTTATTTGAGGCATCTAGTGTTATCGGAGCCACAGGAAAAAATAAAAGAAAGTGAAGGGTCACTGCTAATGGCCAGCAGTAAAGATGTTAAAGTAAGTGTTTAATGGTCCAAAGTCACAGTTGGGGAACATGAGAATGTTCTGGAAATGGGTAGTTTTGATGGTGACACAGCAAGGTGAATGTACTTGATATAACAGAATTGTATACTTACAAATGAATGGATCAAGTGGAAATTTCATGCTACACAAATTTTGACACTATTTTAAAAAAGAAACTAAGAAACGAGGAAAAAGAAAGAGTAGTTGTCTATCATTCTGCTTCTAGTCTTCTACGTCAGGATTGGCAGTGAAGTCAAGGGTGGAGAGGAAGGCCAAACGATAGAAGCCATGAATCTACACTGTATCATATCTTTTTTTTTTTTTCTCCTAAGTTCTGATTGCATGGGCATGCGACATTTGTGAAAACCCCCAATTTTTTTTTAAAAATAGATTTAGAGATTCCAAAATTCTCAGAATCTACTTGTAATCTTTCTGAGCCTCTAGGCTTCTCTTACATGCTTTTCTCCTTATAATATCTATATTAAACACCATCCTTCCAGAGCCAGGTGTGACATAAGGACACACACATACCTACTAAGGAACTTCTTGCTAAATCAATATAAGAAGCAACACAGAAGTAAAAGTAAATGAACAGCAACAATACTAAAACAGAAAGACATAAAATCTAGGCATATAGAAAACTTAAGATGCCCAAAGGGGTACATTGAATGAGCTGTCTGTGGCTGGCATCAGTATACTTGCTGTATCACACAATGAGTGCATGAACTTCAACTTGACATTTTCTTACTTTATATGGTGCAGTCTTTCTGCTACAAAATACAGCTTTCTGGATCACATCAGGTTATGTTTGACAAAATGATTCAAAAAGAATTCTTCTAGGTAACAAATGCTATGTACTTAACTCAAACCAAAATATTTACTTTGAGTAACACTTCGAATTGTATGGACTAGATACATAATCCAGAGGGTAAGCAGTACATGTGTTGAAGAACTCAGGGTGCCACGTAAAATCAAAAGATACGGGACTTCTGAAAGCCTTTAAAAATGCCAACTACCTTTCAGAGGTCAGAACTGATTTTTTTAGAAAATGCTTCTATTCCATACTTGGTAGCCCGATGTCCAACTCCTTTTCTCATAGATGAGCAGAGCTATGGTGGATATTTCCCATTTTCGTTGAATGCCTGGTTACACGCAGGTCCATCCACTATAAATCACAGAGTTGCCATTAAAGAGCCCAAATGATAGCAGCAGAGCAACCTTCATTAGAAAAAAAGGTTCCGAGAACAGGTTATCTTTGTAACATCTGTCAATTATTTTCGGTTTTCAGGTTTTGAATCATACAAGAGCATTCTTTAATGTCTGATAATTAGTGAGCATTTGTCAAAAATAACCGCAAAACTGCTCATCCTCTAGGACTCTGGCTGGGTATAGAAGGCAGAGTGACATTCCTCTCTCCCCTCCCCACCCCAAGCATGCCATGACTGGTCTTCATGGTCAAGGCACATTCTGAACATCCCACGTCAGAGACACCCACAGAGCTGACAAGCAGTGAGAAGGAACAACCACATGCCAAAGTTGACCTACTGCAGAAATGTCATCTGTAGCATACATGGACACTGGGTCTTGAAAGCTGGGAAGACGACATCACCACTAAAGAGCTTCCCTATAAAAGTCATCTTCCTGCAATTCTTCTCCCTTGATATTCCACAGAATTCCCAATCAGGCATAGCTTTCCAGTTATAAATACCACAGTGACCTGACAACCTACATTAATAAAGTCTCCATGTGTGTTTCTGTTTGAATTCATGAGAATAAAAATGCCAGACTTCCCTGAGTAGATGCCATTCATGCCTGGATACTAGCACAATGAAAAAACACAAATGCCATTTTTTTTTTTTAAATATCCCATGCTGGCTAACTATCTTTCCTTTAGTAAATACTATGGGTGCCAATGTAAGCCAAATACTAAGACAATAAAGCTTAGCATTTCCCAGTTTAAAAAGGTTCTATTTGCTATATTCTGGGGAAATGAGAGGGGGAGGGGAGAAAGTGAAGGCAAAGTTGGACCAAACCTGTTTGCCTTAATAATAATAATTTTTGGTTGGACTTTTATCCTTCTCTTCCCAGGTCTATGGAACAGATAAATTACAAGACAGAAAAGAGTTAACACTTGGATTTTGTGTACTCTGTGAGAGCAGCAAAGCAAAAGATGTGCTTTCAGATGATTCTTAATAGCCAGGCAACACAAGGCCATGGCAAGCTCTCCTAAATCTGCTATCTTCTCATCTCTGTCTGAACACATTTTAAAGGTTTGAAAAGAATGTGCTGTATTCGTCTCCATCTTCCTGATAGTCAAACAGGTTGCAACAGCTCCTTCCGAAGTACAGAGATAAGCTGAGCCTGTTTGGCATCACAAACACAAAGAAGAAAAGGTCCCTAAGAAAAGACCGCCACAAATACCACTTTCTAATGAGTGGACAATTACTCAATTTCCATTTCTTCAGAAACAGCAAAATAAAATTATGATCTTCCCATGTAATGCCTTCTTGGGAACAGCAGGAAACACTGAAATAAACATCTTGCCAAACCTACGGGAAGCAGATATCACCACGTGATCAAGTCATCACTGAGGCAAAGTAGGGATGGAAGATTAAATTTACTTTGTACAAAGATGCCGAAAAACACAGGTTGGTTTGTCAATTTTTCCCGAGTAGAATATCAAACATTTTTTTTTTATTTATAGTATTCAAGAGGGTTTTTATCCCCTAAATACATTTTAATTTTCTAGGGAAAATTTATTCAGGAAAATGTTATTTATGGAATTTGTGTTTTGTAGGATCTATCTGAGCATTTATAATTGCTAGGGTAGTGTAAAATGAGTCCTCCCTTTAGGTCATATATATCAACTTCAGCTGCTCCGACCTATTAGCATATATTATCTTAAGAAGAAATGACAGAGAAATAGGGAATTACTAGTACAAGGTCAACCAACCATGAAAAGTTCTGTTTGTTTGTTTGTTTGTTCGAGACATGGTCTCATGGGTCCTAGGCTGGCCTCAGAGTTTCTGTATGACCTTAAACTTCTGATTCTCTTGCGCCCATCTTCTGAATGCTGTGACATCACTCCTGGTTTATAGATGAGAACATGTTTTAAATGATTTATTTAATTTTATGTGCATTAGTGTGAAGGTATGAGATCCCTTGGAACTGGTGTTACAGACAGTTGTGAGCTGCCATGTGGGTGCTGGGAATTGAACCTGGGTCCTTTGGAAGAGCAGACAAGAACTCTTAACCACTGAGCCATCTCTCCAGCCCCAGATGAGGACATTTTAAAGCATGCTTGAGTGTCAATATTCCTGACGTAATGACATGTCCAGGGATCCTACTGTTTTACCCACTTAAGTCTTTGCCTTCATAATATCCTTTACACCCAGTAACAGACCAGAAAAGGTAAGCCTTGGACAGATTATTGAAATTGTTTTCTCTAGTCGAAGAGGGCCAATTTGATGAACTGTCTTAAGTATGGAAGGTGTGGTAGAAAATACAGCCTACATCTGTAGTGTGTAACACTGACTTCAGATCCAATCTCATTCGTAGCCTTACTATTTCTGTTCTGAGAGTAAGTGGGATACTTGTGAAGATGCAGACTCCATCTCACACTGAGAATCTGAACTCAGATATTATTATTCTCGTTGAGAAACACACTCATTCTTTGTGGGTGCATTTGTATACAAGCCCTAACATTTCCTTCTTCAACAATTCTATCCTTAGACTTTCTGATAATCCTCAGTGTTCTTCCCTTTGTCGTGGATTATGACCTACAAACAGTCCGCACATTTTTACTAATATTTTGTAATCTCTCAAGTCTGTTGTTCAGTCAGGAGCAGCTTATGCCGTGGTCCAGTGGAACAGGGTGCACTGTGTTGAGAAAGGCTGGAATGCTTTGCTGAGGTTTTGGGCATCCAGAGAAAGCAGAGAGGCAGAATTATAAAACACACATTTTGATGCTTGTGTAATCAAACAGCAGTCATCTACTCAAAACCAATCCGGGTTCCATTAGCCAGAATTTGCATGTATGACGGTGATACTCTGGTCTTTCTCAGATCATCTCAAACTTGAAATCATATCATATATCCTAGCATGACCCAATACAACTGAGACTTTGGTCCCGTAACAGGGAACCTAACTCAGAATCAGCCGCACGTTCTCATTCTCATCCTTGTCTTTCCTCTCCACCTGCCCAGGAAGTTTGGGAAGTCATTCTTGAGCTTGCCTAGACTTCTATCTTATGAGCCACCAGCCTCCTTTTTTACTGCCTTCTTTACTAACATGAATAGGGACGCCACAGGCCCTGTGACATTGGACTATTGCTGAGGTACAGTCATTCTCAAACTGTGGGTCGTGACCCCTTTGGGAGTGGTCACATATCAGTTATTCTGTGAATCAGGCATTTGCATTATGATTCATAACAGCAGCAAAATTATACTTATGAAGTGGCAACGTAATAATCTTATGGTTGGGGCCACCACAACACGAAGAGCTACATTAAAGGGTCACAGCATTAGGAAGAACCACTGGCTTGGAATTCTGTGCGTGAGAACCCTGTTGTTTTGATGCTGTATTTTCTTTTGCGGTTTAGAAGGGAGATACATTAGAGTTGAAGCAGTCTCTAGACTACACGAGAGAGTTGAAAGAATATTACTGAATAGCACTGAGTATGTATTTTGGTAGAATTTACATGCTGCCTCCTCGTTTTGTAGATCACACATCACAAACTACCAGGTCTAAATTAGAATCCCTAAGCTGTATTGCATTTTTCTAGATAACTGAGGCTAGTTTTGAACTCTTGATCCTCTGCTTCAATCTTTTAACTGCATGAAGCTGCATTATAGACATGCATTCTGGAGATGTAACATTAAGAACTGAAGCCTAAAACATCTTCAGCAAAGTGGCTGGATACAAAATTAACTCAAAAAAATCAGAAGCCCTCCTGTATACCAAAGACAAAAGGGCTGAGAAAGAAAGTAGAAAAACAGCACCCTTCACAATAGCCACTAATAACATAAAGTACCTTGGGGTGACTCTAACCAAGCAAGTGAAAGACTTGTTTGAAAAAAACTTCAAGTCTCTGAAGAAAGAAATTGAAGGAGATATCAAAAGATGGAAAGATCACCCGTGCTCATGGATTGGCAGGATTAACATAGCAAAAATGGCCATCCTGCCAAAAGCAATCTACAGATTCAATGCAATTCCCATCAAAATACCAACACAATTCTTCACAGACCTGGAAAGAAAAATTCTCAACTTCATATGGAAAAACAAAACAAAACAATAAAAGCAGAATTTCCAAAATGATCCTGTACAACAACAGATCATCTGGAAGTATCTCCATCCCTGATCTCAAGCTGTACTACAGAGCAATAGTTATAAAAACCGCATGGTATTGGCATAGAAACAGAATGGTGGATCAATGGACTCAAATAGAAGACCCAGAAATAAATCCACACACCTACAGATACTTGATTTTTGACAAAGATGCCAAAACCATTCAATGGAAAAAAGAGAGCATCTTCAACAAATGGTGCTGGTCTAACTGGATGTCTGCATGCAGAAAAATGAAAATAGATCCATATTTATCACCCTGCACAAAACTAAAGTCCAAGTAGACCAAAGACCTTAACATAAACCAGATACTCTAAAGAAAAAGTGGGGAAGAGCCTAGAACTCATTGGCACAGGAGACAATTTCCTGAACAGAACACTAACAGCACAGGCTCTAAGAGCAACAATCAATAAATGGGACCTCATGAAACTGAAAAGCTTCTGTAAAGCAAAAGACACTGTTGTCAGAATAAAACGACAGCCTACAGACTGGGCAAGATCTTCACCAACCCTTTATCTGACAGAGGGCTAATATCCAGAATATATAAAGAACTAAAGAAGTTAAAAAGCAACAGATCAAGTAATCCAATTAAAAAATGGGGAACAGAGCTAAACAGAGAATTCTCGATAGAGGAATGTTGAATGGCAGAAAAACACTTAAAGAAATGCTCAATGTCCTTAGTCATCAGGGAAATGCAAAACAAGATGACCCCAAGATTTCATTTTATACCCATTAGAATGTCTAAGATCAAACACTCAAGTCACAACACATGCTGGAGAGGTTGTAGAAAAAGGGGGACCCTCCTCCACTGCTGGTGGGAATGTAAACTTGTACAACCACTTTGGAAATCAAGCTGGCACTTTCTCAGACAATTAGGAATAGTGCTTCCTCAAGATCCAGCTATACCACTCCTAGGCATATATACAAAAGATGCTCAAGTACACAATAAGGACATTTGTTCAACCATGTTCATAACAGCTTTATTCATAATAGCCAGAACCTGAAAACAACCCAGATATCCCTCAACAGAGGAATGGATACAGAAATTGTGGTACATTTATACAATGGAATACTACTCAGCAATTAAAAACAAGGAAATCATGAAATTTGCAAGCAAATGGTGGGATCTAGAAAAAATCATCCTGAGTGAAGTAGCCCAGAAGCAGAAAGACAGACATGGTATATACTCACTTATAAGTGGATACTAGACCTATAAGATAGGATAAACATACTAAAATCTGTACACCTAAAGAAGCTAAACAGGAAGGAGGACCTAGGGTAAGATGATCAATACTCACCTAGAAAGACAAATGGGATGGAGAGTGGAAATAGGAGAAAACAAGAAACAGGACAGGAGAACCTCTGAAACCTTTGATACTCAGCAGTGTATCAAAGCAGATGCTGAGACTCATAACCAAACCTTGGGCAGAGTGCAGGGACTCATATGAAAGCAGGGGGAGTTACTAAGACCTGGAAAGACAGGAGCTCCACAAGGACCAAATATATCTGGGCTCAGGGGTCTTTTCTGAGACTGATACTCCAACCAAGGACCATTCAGGGAGATAACCTAGAACCCCTGCCTGGATGTAGCCCATGGCAGCTCAGTATCCAAGTGGGTTCCCTAGTAAGGGTAACAGGGACTGTCTCTGACATGAACTCAGTGGCTGGCTCTTTGACCTCCCCTTCTCCCCCTGAGGGAGGAGCAGCCTATCTAGGCCACAGAGGAGGCCATTACAGCCAATCCTGATGAGACCTGATAAGCTAGGGTCAGATGGAAGGGGAGGAAGACCTCCCCTATCAATGGACTTAGAGAGAGGGATTGGGAGGAAATGAGGGAGGGGGCTACAGCTGGGATACAAAATAAATAAACTGTAACTACTATAAAAAAATAAAAATTTAATTTAAAAAGTTTCAAAATATAAACGTAAGAGAAAGAAATTGACAATAAATATGTCCTGTAAGTGTAAAACAAAACAAAACAAAACAAAACAAAAAAACCTGAAGCCTATCCAAGATCTAAAAGCTGAAGTACAACCCGACTTGCTTCCCAATGGAGTCTAGGCATATTGTCTGTTCATTTCCTTTCTTTTGCTCTGTGAAACACCATGGCCAAAAGCAATTTGGAAAGGAAAGGATTTATTTCATCTTGCAAGTTACAATTTGTCACCAAAGGAAGTCTGGGCAGGAACTTGCAGCAGAAACCATGGGGAAATGCTGCGTACTGGCTTGTTACCATCCTCACCTTCAATTACGGTTCTTATAGAACGTCCATGTCCATCCCTGTCTAGGGAATGACATTGCCCACAACAGACTGGGCAGCATCTATAAATGACAAACAATATGCCCCCCAAAATCTGTCCCTGGGGCAATGCAGTGGAGGCAATTCCTCACTAGCTCTTTCCTCTTCCCCCGTGAGAAGCTGATAATCACATGTAGCTATCGTAACTTCCAACTAGGATTTGTTCACGCTAACACGCTTCAAAGCTTATTCTACCTCTTGATGCAGGAGATGCTTTGCAGGCTGAGCAAGGATTCGAGTCTTAACTATGAACAGTTCACAATAATAGCAATTCTAGAATAAAGGGTCAGCAGGGGAACAGTGCCGAGCCATTTAACTGAGAGCAGGCTAACTTGAGTCACTTGAACTCTAACTAGTCACAAAATAGTGTTAACCCATCACATTGTGCTGTCATCAGAGCATACACTTGGAATCGGGCTGGCTCATAAGAAACGGAAAGACAGACATGCTAAGACCTTTTTCTTTGTGGGGAGATGGGCACATCCTGCAGAGGAAACAGAAAAAGCAGAGCTCCTTTCTTTCTACGCTCCTCTGACACATCAGACTCCAGCAGCCACTTTGGTTTGATCTGAGCTCTACAGGCACCAGAAACATCATCCAAAAAAAAAAAAAAAAAAAAAAAGTGTGTGTGTGTGTGTGTGTGTGTGTGTGTGTGTGTGTGTGTGTAATGTTTTCCAGAATCCTACTTCTTCTTAGGCAGAAGCAACAATAAAGAATCTAGAGGTAAAAAGAATTAGTGCATCATAAAAAATAGAAAAGAAAAAGCCCACTCTGCATTGACTGCCCCTAAGAGAATTTACTCACACACTTAAATTTATGCAGCGAGTTACCAGAAGCCTCATAAATACTGGACCCGTAATCAAGCTGTAATCATTCATTTTATTTACATTTCATTAGGGGGCACTAAGGTAATGATCTCCAAAAGTTTCACTGCAGCCAACGAAAAACAAAGTGGACTTCCAAAGGGGTGGGCATAAAAAGGGAATGTCGTTTTGTCCCAAAGGCATGGAATTATTAAAAACAATTTGTTTTAAAAGTTACTGTATGCTTTTTATAAAAAAATACATCTTTAACTAGTTATTGCATTCTAAATTATTTCCACTCTACGCATTACATGTGAGATAGGACCTACATCTCTGACTAAAGAATTTAGGCGGATCTTCTAGCATTACATGAGAAACAAACCTGCATGAAATAGAGAGGGCAACAGAAATTTCCAGGACACCTATAGCATTCACCATATATTACCTCTTGTCATTTACTGCTGGCAAAATCCATGACAACCTTTCAGGATCTTCCACAGCAATTTGAATAGCTACTCAAAGGACAGAGCAGAGATACACTGAATAAAACATCTGGTGTTGGCATTACTCCTTTGAAGGCTGCCAGCCATACATTTTGAATAACGTGAAATGAAGATCAAAAGAGAAGAGAATTTATTTATTTATTTTACCTGAGGCAGTAGAAGAGAAGAAAGAAAAAAAAATTTTTTGGTGGGGTGGGCTCTAAATTTAGACAAACATCAACATCTTATTCATAAGGTCCATAAAGAAATCCAACAGTTAAGTCACAAAGAAGGCCACTGAGATATAAAGCCAAGACCAAGGCGATGGTGTTAGGTAAAGGGTAATAAAGGCCGAAATGCCTTCCTCTCCCTGTCTGCTTTCATGGACACCCTTTACTAGTCCTCTATACGCACAGCCCCTTCTGTGTGTGTGTCACAACCAGAAGCAGGATTTTCTCATTTCTTTTTCTTTTCTTTTCATTTTTTTAACTTTACTTAATTTTTTTAGTGCAATTATTTTGATCCTATCCTTTCTCCTCCTCTGACTCCTCCCAGGTTCTCCTCACCTCCCTACCTACCCAAATTTATGTTCATACACTTTCTCCAAAATAATAAAATCAAAACATAAAAAAAAATCAAAACACAAAAATGAAAATCAAAACAGACAAACATCTTGGAAGGTATCAATTGCAAATTGCTTCTTGGTTAGGGATGGGATGGGGGATTCTCCCATTTCTGTCTGAGGTCTGCTACACATTCTGTGGGAGACTCCCTCTGAATTGATGAAATTTTTCCTACTTTTAAAGGTGGGAAGAATGGGAAAGAACTCAAGACAACGAGCAGAGAGAAAGTCAGTGAGCCATCCTGGGATGCTTCCACCTAACATGTAGACGGTGGTTTGAAATGAGCCTTCCATGCGCTATTCTGGAGGAAGTATTTAAAGAGAACTGAAGGAGGGAGCTGCTAGCTCAGCAAAGCAGCATGTAACCTACGCACAAGTATAGCAGGCAGGACTTGAAAGCATTCTATGAGTGGGTAACAATGTTGCCGGTATCGTAGTTACTAAGTAATAAAGTAAATCTGATCCCCTTGCTCACTGCAGAAATGCTTCGCTACTGAAACTAGAGTAGGAGCCAAAAGCAGTAAGCAGCACCTGCTTGGCCCACTCCCTGGGTGAGCAAAGCCTTGTGTCTTAGTGTTTTATTGCTGTGAAGAGACACAACGACCATAGGCAACTTCTATTTTTTTTTTTTTTAAAGAAGGCATTTAATTGGGGCTGGCTTACAGTTTCAGAGGTTTAGTCCACTATCCTCATAGCGGGGAGCACGGCAGAGCACAGGCAGACATGGTGCTGGAGAAGGAGCTGAGAGTTCTTTATCTTGATCCACAGGCAGCAGGGAGAGACTGTGTCCCACACTGGCTATAGCTTGAGCATAGGAGACGTCAAATCCCGCCCCCACAGTGACACACTTCCTCCAAGAAGGCCTCACCTCCCAGCAGTGCCCCTCCCTGAAGGAGAAGCATTCACATGAGTCTCTGGGTGGGCACGCCTATTCAAACCAGCACACCCTGTGATTCCCTCCCTCTAGGGGCTGTCCTGCAAGAGAGCTGTGTGATCCCTTATCTTCCCAAGGATGAAGTGTGCAAGGGGATCTAAATTCCCCCATGAGAACCTCCCCGGGAGGATGCGTTAAGTTAGATTTGTCAAAGAGAATGGGAATGTGTCTATCTTGTGTAACCTGGCTTCTCTAGGGAAATAAATTCATAATTTCCCCACAACCAATTGAAGTGAGAACTGTTTTAAAAGAGCTCATTTGAAATCTGTGACTGTCCTTGAAAAAAACAAAACAAAACAAAACAAAAACAAAAACAAAACAACAACAATAAGCAACCTAAACTTTTGAAATTGAAAGCCTTACTTAATGATTTTTGTCTCTATTATAATTTTCGCTTGGCCTTTTAATGCTGGTGGGACTTTCAGGAATTTAGTCCTTGAGACCAAATCTCTATGAATCTAACTGTTATTCATTTATTATATTTTTACAATGTTTAGTTTAAAATGGGCGTTTTCCCTGCATGTATGTCTGTGTATCATGTGTGTGCAGTGCCCACACAGGCCAGAAGAGGGCGTCACGTGCTCTGGAACTGAACTTACAAGCAGCTGGAAACTGCCAAGTAGGTGCTGGGAACCAGACTCAGGTCCTCCAGAAGAGTATCCAATGCTTTTTACCATCAAGCCATCTCTCCGGCTCTACCTTTATTCATTTATAAAATAAATGTGTATAATATCATGCACAACAACTAATCAACAGATAATCTATTCATTTTATTCTGAAAGTCAAGGGTATGGTAGGCAGAATTCTCGAAAGACCCCCAAATGTCCAGCATTCTGGTCCTGAGTCCTGTGGACAGAACCTATGAAATGAAAACAGCTTCCCAGAAGAAGTTTTGAACCTGTAAATACCCGCTTAACCCTAAAGCAGCTTATCTTGGATGGGTCCGTTAACTCAATATAAAGCATCAGGAACTGCTTCTGCCAACCTCAAAGACCAGGCAAGCTACCACGAGCTCCACACTCTTGAGAAACTGAATTCTGCCAGCTACCGGGAGAGCTTGGGAGTGGATCCTGCTGAGAACCCTGCCCAGACTTCCGATCTGCAGAGCCGTGGGCCTGACTGAGGATGCTGTGTTAAGCCCTGGGGTAAATGGTAGCTTGCCACAGTGAAATGAAAGAGCGATACTGAACACAGCACACATTTCTGTGTTTCTACAAACCTCCGAGAAGCGGGATATCAGAAGAAAATTAGAATTTACAGACTAGCAAGAGAAAGAAGAGGGAAGGGACAGAGGTGAGGTTCACTGCATGAGACACTCTGGAAGTGGCTTTCCAAATACCTGTTTTGAAGAAAACTTTATTTGGAAGAAGGGCTAGCACCTCCTATTGCCCTAATGAAGACTTTCAGTTGGTTAAAGTGGTGAGTTTGCAAGCTCTGCACTCTTTCAATGGAATTCTAACTTCCCTATCCTGACAGAAGCCCTTTAATGAACAAAGGAACAACATCCAAAGACAGCCTCAAAGATTTTAATTTTAAAAGCACACACAACAAAGGGTATGGAGTTGTGATTTTGAAGGAATTGTACAGGCTTCTTGGTTTGTCACACAGGGCATTCAGGACCAATTTTCTTTACTGGACAGAAAGTATATACATTATTTTAGGAACCCACACCACATGACTCTTGCAGTATCAAAGAAGGCCACTGGCAACACCAAAGATATTCAGAAGAAATGTGAACAGAGGACTTGTTAAAAAAAAAAAAAAGCAAAATCAGTTTATTTTAAAAACAATTGTAAACATAAACTTAAAAATATCAGCTAAAAAGTGAGGGGTCTCGCTGGGGTCTAAAAACTTGTGATCTTGACATAAGGCACTAACATTACAGCCACCTCAGGGGTCCCTAAAAGCTGGCCTTGACTTTTCAGAAAAGACCAATAAATGCAAAACACACTTCAGAATTATTTTGTAATTTCTACCATTTATCATGTAGACTTTGATTCTTTAAAACCAGCCATGTACATCAGTCATGGCCTCAAAACATTTCAGAGCCCCACCGCGGGTAAAATCAATCCCTATTTTCTGTTAAGTACATGCTTCTCAGCACTGTAACGGACAGCCCAGTGTTCCTGGAGACAGAATGAAAATAGTCAAATGAGTACTGCAAAGTTTTAAGTACTGCTGTCGTAATTTCTGCTTCAAGACAGGACTGGGGGGAAATGCACCTGCCATGTAATTCCCTGAAACAAATGAACCCCTTGGAATGGGCTCCTATCATATCATAGAAACACAGTTCAACCGTTCTGCTCTAGATGACAAGAGATGTAACGGCAAGTACGATTTGGCGCCCGAAACTTCCCTTCAGGCAATGCTTGTTGCTAAAAAGCAAGGACTTTCGAAAAGGAGCAAGAACCTTTAAGGAATCCTCCATGTCAGAGTCTGATCTGTAGATGTGGGAGCTGGTAGTTCTACCAGTGTGGGCAGGCCGCCCTTTGAGGCTATCGAGCTATAGCTTCCCCTTGCTCTAACTAGCATCTGTACCCTCACGTTTAGTTCTCTTTGCATTGGTAATGAAATTAGGCTCTAGAAAGCGTAGTTAAATTGTGTGAAGTTAAGTGACGGAAGAGGGATGGTCAGCACCACAGCCTGAACTGCTGACGTCCTGCTTAAAAAATCCCACGACAAAGCCCTACGCAGAGATGACACCATCATCGATGGTAAATATAATAAACATGTCCAAACATGCTATAGTCACATGTCTGCGGTATTGAAAATGACGACACAGCTGGACAGATAGCTTGGACCCGAAATCTCTGGCTTGAGTGTGATCCCAAGTACCCACAAGGTAGTTTACAACCAACTGTAACTCATTTCATGGAGAATCAGCGCCCTCTCCTGGCCTCCACGGGCACTACACTGCATGTGGTATACATCTATTCGTGCAGGAAAAGCAAGTAATACTCATAAAAAATAAAAAAAATATTTAAAAAAAGCATCTATAATGTATTAAAAACTATTTTATAATGTGATGTAAGCATCAATTTATATATTCCTTCAGTACAACCTTCAGCATACAAAGAGATCCAGACATTTTTCACTATAAAATTAATACATCCACATATATCCATATCTAATTTTTACAACTAGATATGGAAAATACAAATGAACCAGGAAATGCTGCGACAGATAATATTCTATACATTCTTTATTATATATATTCATACTATGACATATGTATATGCATTTGCGTGTGGATAATTCTCAGAAAAGAACATGTCAAAAGCAAGATGGAAAGCTTCTGCGATGTTTTGATAGTGTGAAATAAAATTTATGTTGATAATGAGCCACCACCCTACACCGAGACCCCGTATATCACGAGCATTGCTAAAGTCCCCATCGTTGGCAGGGATGTGAATGAGGGTACTATGCAGCTTCGTGTCATTTCTTCTGTCAGTTATTTTGGCTGCTTTCTCCCAGCCCATGCTTGAGCGAACAGTTCCTGTCGTCTGCTTTACCTAACCAGCTCTTACACATGCCCGCAGAGGTCTTCGGGTATAAATGTCTACATTTGCTTCTTTCTTCATCAGACCCAACCCACTGATGACATTTCCCAACTTCTCTATCGATTTGTCTTCAATGTATTTGGTACATGGTTTTTAAGCTATAGGTTCTCCGATTTCTGAAGCAAACTGGTAACTATAATTTAATAAGACACCTTTTCCTCCTGTGAGCTTGTTCTACGGTCGTGTCTCTTGCACGCTTAGTCATTGTTGTGCATGTCTCTGTGTGTAAATACATATGGAAGCCAGAGGTCAAGATCAGCTGCCCTCCTCAGTCACCGCCATGAAACACTGTCTTTACTCACAGTGACATTCTCTTTGGTGAGACTTTCCTCAATTTTTTCTAAGACTAAGACTCAAACATTATTTTGTCACTGAATAATCAACCAGCACAGTAATCCAATGATGGGAAAAATACAGGCTTTTCCTTTTTTTAATTTCTTTTTCTAATATATTTTTTTATTTATTACAATCTATTAACTTTGTATCCCAGCTGTAGCCCCACCCTCGTCCCCTCCCAAACCTATCCTCTCTCCCTCCCTCATCTCCTCCCATGCCCCTTCCCCAGTCCACTGATAGGGGAGGTCTTCCTCCCCTTCCAACTGACCCTAACCTATCAGGTCTTATCAGGACTGTTTGCAATGTCTTCCTCTGTGGCCTGGTCAGGCTGCTCTCCCCTCAGGGGAAGGTGATCAAAGAGCCAGCCACTAAGTTCATCCGAGACAGGCTTTTCAATTCAGGCAATTTTAAATGTTGTTTTTTTTTTTTTTCTAGCAGCAAAAAACTTTTATTTAAATATGAACAAGGAACTATGTGAGAAAATTATAATTTAAAAATCTGTTCAGTTATATGGTTCTAAAAATATTTCTTACACTGAGTCTATTTTATAATAATAGACTACATTCATCTTACCTGGGCACCAGAAGCATTATAAGAACGTATCACCCACCATCATCATTCTGAGTCATGATTTGGGGATGGCCTTCAGTATGATATGACAGTTCATTGGAAAGAATTATTATAAAAATAAAAATTATCCTTATTTATACATTATGTGATTTTTATATCTGGAAATCCAATTGAAGTCAATTGAAAAGCTGTTGAAATTGATGTATTAATTACCCATTAAATATGCAAAGCTTAACAGGTTTGCTACTGGTGACAAAGGATGTGTTAATAATAAGACAATCTTTATGTGACAAAAATATAAAACACAAAATGGAAAAATTGTAAGTAAAATTTTTAAGTTTTATATTTATTGTACAAAGTAGTGGGTTTTATAATGATGCTTTTCTATAAACCTACCATAGGCTTTTCCCACGCTCACTCACATTGCCCTCTTCTGTCCTCTTTCTACATCTTCCTTGCCTTTCCAACCAGGCTCCATCCTATTTTCATGACATATGCATAAACATTATGTGTGCATGTTTGTACACACACACACACACACACACACACACACAACCTAGGTTGCACATATAAAAGGAAAATGTGATGTTTTTGGAGGGGAAAGTCTGGCTCATTTTTCTTGATATACTATGATGAAATCTTAACAAGGAATTTCCCATAAGAGATGAAAACAAAAATACGTGATAAAGAAAATCTAAATCAGTACGATTAAATTAAATGTAAAGAATCCATAGAAGGAGAAACTGGTGCCATAGGATTAGACTCTTCTTCCTAATGAGATAAGCACATTTACTTACTTTGAAGTGTAGAGACTGGACACTAAACTAAGCAAGCATGCCATCACTGAGCTGTGTCATAGGCATTGACTCTGTTATGTCACTTTGGGAAATGCATCATGCTGGGAGAGCACCAACTACAACTGTCTCATTTATCCAGGGAGACTAGCTCTAAAAAGAGGAAAATCTGAAGACTAGGGCCAATTATGAAAACAAAGTCTATAATCATACGAAGTTAGGGTAGCAGCTGTTAAAGGAAATACAGATCACAAAACAGGCCACACCTTACACATAACAAGACAAAATAAATCACAGGGGAAAGGAGGATTTTCCAGAACTGGATAAAGAAAGCAACTAGCCAACGAAAAGGGAAAAAACTCTATCCAAATACGCGTAACATAAATTACAAATGCATTAGACTACGGACGTTTCTTCTGTGCCTAGAGGACACCGCCCCATTAGGCATCACAGTTTCAACTATGAAGGTTGATCTGGTGCATTAAATCAAGGAGTACGAGTGAGAACACACACACGGTGGCGCCCGGGAACCCATGCCGGGAAATGATGCTGTGGTCCCGCATAAATGCAGGAGCGCTCAGCAAATTCAGAAAAGGCCTGGCAGGTCCAGTTCACTGAGCCTCTTTAATGCCTCCACACCAAAATGTGTGGTGCCTGATAGCTAGAAGAAACTCATATATTTATAATAAACTACATTAAAATTTGAAAATAACATGATTGCTGTGCTTCTTAGACCAAGAGGCTGGGTTCTTGTCCTTCTACCTCCAGGGAGTGAAAATTTACTATGATTTGTCATTTCCTGGATTAGAGGGAGAAAAAGCATGAGTGAATTTTTATTCAAGAAGAAGTGAGGTAAGGAAAATGGGAGGGTACAGGCACAGTGACTGAGAACTCCAGCCATGGACAGAGGGGCTGGGCACGGTGGAGCAGGCCTTTAATCCCAGCACTTGGGAGGTAGAGGTGGGCAGATGGCTGTGAGTTTGAGACCAGCCTGGTTTACAGAGGGAGTTCCAGGACAGACAGGACCACACAAAGAAACCCTGCCTCAAAAAAAGAAATGAAGAAGAAGGAGAAGAAGAAGAAGAAGAGGAGGAGGAGGAGGAGGAGGAGGAGGAGGAGGAGGAGGAGGAAAGGGAGGGAAGGAGTGAAGGGGAGGGAGAAAAGAAAGAGAAGGAAGGAAGGAAGGAAGGAAGGAAGGAAGGAAGGAAGGAAGGAAGGAAGAAAGGAAGGAAGGAAGGAAGGAAAGGAAAGGAAAAGAAAAGAAAAGAAAAGAGAAAAGAAAAGAAAGAAAGGGGACGGAGGGGAGGAGAGGATCCAGTTAGAAAATGGGAAAAGTGTTTATTCTAAGTAGCAAGGACTGAGGGCATAAAACCAAGAAACCAAACATGTCAGTTTTGTGACTTTCTGAAAGCAAGGATTGGCAGCTAGGATCTCTGCATGGAAAATTACCTAACAAAGCCATATTTTCAAGAAAAGAAATGAAGACTTTACCATTGCCTGACAACTTAAGGACAGCTTGTTTTATTTGTTCAATAAATATACATAATGCTTAAAACATATCAAGAAATGCTTAAGAAACTTATACAGGAATGCTTCATCTATCTCCGTGAAAATCCCATGAGTCAAGCGTCATTATGACTTCCTGTGTGGTAAATAGGAGAAAACAGGGCCTGGGATGTTATGTAACTAGACTATTAGCATGTTGTTAACAGGTAGATTTAAACACAGGTTGGGGCCGATGTTCTCTGGTTGATTCCCTTTATCATAAGTATTATTCCCCCCCCCAAAAAAAAAAACCCCACCTTGCACTTTGAAACCAGACTAGCAGAAGAGTGAGACAATACGGAAACCAAGGAGTGATAAAGACTGGAATATGATCATCTTTCTTTCAGTGATTAGCTGTGAGTCACAGAGCAAGGTTTAACGACACTCCCAGGCCTTGGTGTTCCCTTGAGCTGCAGAGGTAAAGCAAGCTAACCTCAGAATCAGAGAAAGGTATGTTGAGGGGGGAGGCGTCTGGAATCTGCAGAACGCAGAGCTAGAGCTGGGAGAGCCTGACCCGGAATGTCCATGATATAAATGGAAGAAAGGCCAGCGCGAGGAAGACGGCTCAGGGAGTTGGAAGGGAATGAAGGACGGGTAGGTCGGGAAAGGGCCGAAGTGCAGATTCAGTGGGTAGTAATGAAGTTACAGGATTACAATATAAGCGGCTTCCCTCAGCTTCTTGGAAGATGGTAATCCAGCCCATGAAAGAGCCAGTAACAGCTATGCAACCACAGCACACCAAAATCTGAGGACTGACGACGAACTGAGAAATGGCTGTGTCCCGTCTGCATGTGAGAGAAATCGGGAGTCTAATGACTATAAATGGTTTGTTTGTTTGTTTGTTTTCCTGAGATCCTAGCAGCACACACTCCTGAACACCTCGCATGCGCCATGCCCTGTCCACAGTGAACACATCGCTGCTCATGACTCACCAGGACTTCCGTCATTCTCATTCCGGCAGAGACACATCACACAACAGCTGAGTGGCAGAACTAGCCTGAAAGGCAGACAGCCTTACATTTTGAGAAAAAAAAAAAAAAAAAAAAAAAAAAAAGGATATGATCTCATAAATATGGAGTCTCTTGGAAACCCTTTAAGACAGAATGGAATGTGTGAATCAAGAGCTCCCTGTGTCCACTGCCTGGAGACCTAGACCCCCACAGTTCACTCATCTGGGGGATTTCTAGGCTCCACAGTGCAACCTTCAGATCCTCCCCTTGCTTTTAGGTTAGTTCACATGCAGCAGAAGACACAGGTCCAAGAGAAGCTAGTCTCATCAAAGGAAACCAAAAAAAGCTGAATACCAATTAAAAAAAAAAAGAATGTACAGCTGCAATTCAAATAATTGTTTCAATAAAGAGCAAGAAGACAAATATTAATCAATCCCAAACTAACCTACTTCAAGTATAAGTATCGAAGAGCCTATGTCTAAGTCACATTATGCTAATTGTGGCATTAGTATATTCTGTACCAATTTTCTTCAAACCAGAGCCCAAAGCAAATTTTTAGAGGAATACCAAGAGGACAAGCTTAACGGTTTTTTATGGCATTTCACTGAAAGTCATTACAAACAGAAACCATGTGAAGACGACCCTTTAATTTCAGACAGCCCCATAATCTCACTGCTGCACTCACAAATGTACTAATGGGTTAGCTGGTCAAGTGTGACTACTTCAATTGCCCCAAGCTAATGAGAAAAGGCCAGAGGACTAACACATCATGAAGACTGAGTGATATCATGGGGCACTGTGGAGTCATCACCCACGGCTTTCCATCAGCCATGATAGACGAGGAATTAAACTTCACACTGAGTGGGAGAAAAATGCCGGCTAAAAGCAACAAGCAAACCACCAGGCCTGCACGAAGCAGCCGACAGCATGCCCACACGGCGACTCTTTCA
Source organism: Psammomys obesus (assembly GCF_907164565.1). NCBI lineage: Eukaryota > Metazoa > Chordata > Mammalia > Rodentia > Muridae > Psammomys > Psammomys obesus. Next base: position 2,269,219 of record NW_026586463.1, read on the forward strand.
GCAAAGCAGCGTTAACAGGGAATACCACACTGGCATTGTTTTCAATTCCGCTCTCTAAAAAATTTTGTCACACTTGTTTTAAATTTGTCTTCATAGTACACAGTTAAACACAGAAGTTTATGCCTGACCTTCTTCTACATAAGACAGAAGTAGAAAATTATTTATGTCAGTGTTGGGGGAAGGGGTGAAGAAACCTTTCTGTTAGAGTTTTAAAAACTTATCCATTATTCAAGCGTGAGGAACAACTTCTAAGTCTGAGAAGTTTGACAGCAAGCATGACTACTTGCTGGGTTTGGCAGGCGCAGATCCAGGCAGCAGTCGACAGATGCCTTCGTCAGCTGTTCTATCTTTATAATGCAGAAATGCAAGAAGCAAAGCGGGGCAGCAAAAGAAACAACAAAACCCCCAAACCCAAACAACAGCAAAAATCCTAAAACAAAAACAAACAAACAAGCAAAAAGCAGAAAAATGAAGAAACCCTCATACCAGCCAAGATACCGACGAATGGGACACAGAAACTGTTGCGTATAAACAACAGTGTTATTCAGTCATTAAGAATGAAATTGTGTCCTTTTTTGGAAAATGGTTCGTCCTGGGGAACCACCAAGTTCAGCAAAATTATCCGAACACAGAAAGACAAATGCCACCTCTACATTCGGAATCTAGGTTTGGAGTGTGTAAGCACACAAGGATGAAGGACACCAGCAGGGAACAGTGCTGAGGTCATGGAGGAAGGTGACTATGAGCAAAGACCACGATGAGGCATGTGCGAGACGCTGCCTGAGTGAACCCAGCCTTTGTACAGTTGATACATGCTAAGTAAAAAGAGAGCAAGCGTGAGCCATCGTGTTGAACCCCAAGGGGCTCAAGATGTAGACAAAGGAAAAGATCCACAAAAGGGGCACATGGTGATCCCTAATTGCCTGCAGCCAGGGATACTGTGAGATTTCCGTGAAAGCCATCGAAGGACAAAATAGCCAGAGTCTAGAATGTCGTAGAGTCGCCAAGTGCAGGAAGAAAACACCTAAGCACCGAAGAGAACATGAACAGTGATATGAAGTGGATTCTTTTATTCAATTAATAAGTAGGGATGAGATGGTGACACTCAATCAAGAAAAACAGCAGCCAGGACCACACAATTAAAAGTGACATGTTGTATCAGGAAAGTACTGGGGAACTACTGGGCTGATGAACACTTAAACCCACACACATGACTCTACACCTTAGGATCCTAGTGAGTAAAATTAAACCAATTCCTCAACATCAAGGAATCTTTTTTAAGTCAGGGTCTCACATAGCCCAGGCTGTCTTTGAACTCTCTGCCTATAAGAGACCAGCCTTGAACTTGTGATCTTTCTGCTTCCATCTCTAAAGTGTTAAGACAGAAGGTCTGCAGTACAGAAAGTTCCTATGTGTCTCAGGATCAAACCTAGGGCCTCAAGCATGCCAGGGAAGCACTCTACCAACTAAAGCACATCCCCAGCCATCAGTGAATATTTTTATTTATGTGAAATTTTTTCTATGTAATAGGGCCAACACAGTACAATATAGACTCAGGTAGTTATGAGAAATATAACTATTTAGTTTATTCCAACTAAAAGACATAGACAGAGGGGGCTGGAGAGATGGCTCAGTGGTTAAGAGCACTGTTTGCTTTTCCAGAGGTTCTGAGTTCAATTAACCACATGGTGGCTCACAACCATCTATAAAGTGATCTGGTGCCCCTGTCTGTCACTTATATACATAAAATAAATAAATATTTAAAAAAAAAAAGACATAGACAGAATCTGTGAAAGGCAGGATGAAGCAATAAATAATGAATGAGATATATAAAAGGTGTATAAAAGGTCAATCATATTACATTTGAGAGGACCAGAAAACCCTTGGCTTCCCAGGATCTATTGGTTACAAAATATTCCTGTTTAGATGAGAATTAAAAACAACAACAACCAAAGGAGATTAGAAATAAGTGTTATGAGCTGTGTTTACTGGCTGTTAAAGAACCACAGAGTAATATTTTGAAACCCTCAACACAATGTTTTGTTGAAACTTACTTAAACCAAATGGAGACTATGAATAAATGAAAAGATTTAATTGCTAAATTTCATGCTTTGTCACAGAGAGAATGGCAAATTTCACCCTGCCCAAGATTAATAGAAGAATCAGAAAAAAAAAAAAAAAAAAAAAAAACCTCTGCGCAAATTATTTCCATAGGCTAAGTAGGTATCAAAGATCACAAACATGCTCTGAGAAACAGAGCTAATCACCAGCCTGTGACCCACGCACAGCTAATTACTGAGCCCAAGGTGGAGAAAGCCACCGGAGCAGCATGCAGACCAGGGCTTCATTACTTCTACTGTAAACAAGAACCTGCCATGCGGAGCAGTTAGCCTGGAGCGTAGTCCTGACACGCGTTTGTTTCAACTCCGCCTTTCTCTGCTTCAGCCCTCTTAATGTTCATGAGAACACGATGTCGCTCTCTGACGGCCATGACCTATGGGGTAGCCACCTGAGTTCTTGCCTGGAGTCAAGCAATGCCCCTGGAGTCTCTCACAGAAAGGAGACCTCATGAAATTACTACCTGAGTAGGCAAGCGAGAAGAGAAAAACGACACGTTTCTTTCTAGGGTTGAACTCTGCCATCTGCCCCAACCTGCCCAATGGAAAGGAAACTGATGAAGTTTTTGGATCTTTCTGCTGAGTGTGGAGGAGCTTTTCCCAGTGCAGGCGTCTCACCTGCTCCTTCCCAGAAGCCTCTAAAGCAACTCACATTGCAGGGTGACACACAGGCTCGTCTACGCAAAGTCTGTTGTGGTTAAGATTCCACAGACGACCAAGAACGGTCAGTTATTTGAAGGATTCTGGTGTTACATATCTTAGACATGAGGGCATTAAAGATGTCCTTGAACTACCTCATAGTTCCTCTTGAAATAAAATGACGGACATGACCCCTGCTTTACAGAGTTTCCACAATTCCCTACAGATGACACAGCTTCAGGGCCCCTACATTCTTTTAAAACTTCAGTGAGACCATCCAAAGGGGTTTCCAGTGGGTCAATATTCGTGTCCTGATTGTGACTTCAAAGGGAAGAGCTCGCAGCCCTTCACTTGATTGACTTCCACAGCATGTGTGATAATCACCTGGCTTCCTGGAGGCGAGCTCCTTTTCCAGAACGATCTGTAGATCAATAGTGAGGGAGGTAGCCTGGCGCGATGGTGCATGCCTGTAATCTCAGAACTCTGGGAGGCAGAGGCAGGTGGATCTCTGTGAACTCAAGGTCAGCCTGGTCTACAAAGCAGGTCCAGGAGAGCCAAGGCTACACAGAGAAACCCTGTTTCGAAAAACCCACACACCCACCCACCAACCAACCAAACAAACAAACAAAAGCTATGGAGGTGATGAAGAATACAAACAGTAAAAGTCAAATAATCTTTGGAGCATCTAGATTGCTGCCAAATGGGAAGTAATAATTACTAAATGAAACCCAATGTAACGGGTTTCTCAATCCCATTTTACTGACAACTCTGATCTCTTTGTCAGCATTGTGCTAAGCAGACTGTTCAAATCCAAGCTGGCTAGTGACTTTCCTCTTGCCAATCAATCTCAGCGTTGTTCTTCATCAAAAAACACGGTACACAGGAAGTAAAACACATCTGGCAAACCAGCAGAGAAAGTCCTCCCTCGGCCCACGGAATCTGGGCTCCAAATAAGTATCAAGAGAGTTAGCCTACAGCTGTCAAAGTTAACAGTCTTGGGTCAAAACGAGGGAGGCAGGAATGGGTGTTAGGATAAACTTTGAAAGTCTTTGTGACCATCAGGTCAAACGCAGTGAGGAATACGGTATTCTTTATGACGCGAGTGAGTACGAATAGCAGATATTAATTGCCACATCTGCTCTTTAAGCAGGAAATGCTGGGTAGGGGATCACATAATTGTGGCTCTCGGTGACACTCATAGGAGCTGACTGACTGCCTTGTTATAGGTAAATAAGTTCTATGAAGCCCCATTTTCCCTAAATCTTGTTCTCATGAAATTGTTCGCCTCTGAGCATCGGCTGTGCATCCACAGACACGGAAAAGCGTGAATAATTCAAGATGGACGGGGCTGCTTTTGAGCAACCTTTATTTGCCCTCTCCAGCCGTGTGGAGTGGTTCCCTCCCACAGGACCCAGAATATATAACCTACGTCCCTGCCACAACAGTTTTGTGCTCTGACATCCTTTCCCTTCACAGGCCTCCACAGCACTGCCTTGCAACAGACCTGCCTCTCCTGGTTTGCCCACGGGATCCTATTGTCTCAGAGAACATCACTGGGGTACCAAAAAGGAAGGGACTGCAGATTCAGCTACACAGGGGCAGTGCTCACATTCTAAATACATTAAATAAAAAAAGAAGACTAAGATGTTTATTATCAGAGAAGTTTTTGTTCTTCGAGAGTTTTCAAGCTTCCCAGTTATTCCTCATTTATTTTTCTACTCAGTCTTCCTCTCTCTCTCCCTCTCTCCCCCTACACACAAACACACACACACACACACACATTTATTTTACTGGCCTGAACATATAATGAACATGCGACTTAAGGACCAGTCTTTCTTTTTCTTTTTGAAGCAAATAACTTCCCCGTGGGGTCAGCTGCATGGAGTTCATGACAACTGCTCTTCTTGGCTGTTATCAGCCAGATAGATTCCCCCATCTTCTTCTCAGATAGCCAGATAGATTCCCCCATCTTCTTCTGAGCTCTGTGAACCAATGATAGAAAACAGCGGCGTGTTTTCCACACTGCTCTCCTTGCCAACAGGCTGCTGCTGTCGCAACTCGATGTTTTCTGGCAGGAAGTGGCCACGCCAACACCATTTCTGGTGGCAGAAAACAGAGCAGGAATATGAAAACACGAGCATCTAAGAAGGACACTGCCTGGGAGTTCTCCTCCAGCTCATACAAAAGATGCCTTAGGGAAGAGACACCGCAGGGCACAACAGCCCAGGCCTTCTTTCGGTCCTAGGGAGACCTTTTCGTCCCTTCATTTTTCTTGGCCCTCCTTTGTAGGGTAGTGATTGGAATTCCTGTGGCGAGGGTATCTCTGGGGAGTAGGTGCAGCTATGTGGAGTTAACTGGTAAACCTAAGAAGCGATTTAAAATAGCTCATTGCTTTCTTATGTGAGAGGGATTGAGGAGTAGGAAGCTAGCCCAGGGCTGCATTGGTGGCTACCAAATCAGCCCATTCAAAAGAGATGTTATAATTAAGTTACGCTCTTAAAATAAGCAGCAAAGGAGACAGCACTAAAAGCCGACTTGTGGGGGCGGGGGGAAGGAAGTTATCCTGATGAAATTAAAAAGATCTGCTTGCTCTTTGAAAACTGCCATCAAGAGAAGAGGTGAAAGGGCAGCCACGCCCCTTTCACCTCTTGGCCAACCATCCTTTTTTTTTAATTATTTATTTTATATACATTGGTGTTTTTCTCACATGCACATTATATGAAGGTTTTTGATCCCGTGGAACTGGAGTTACAGGTAATTGTGAGTGGCTACATAGGTGTTGGGAGTTGACCCAGGTCTCTGGAAGAACAGCCAGTGCTCTTAACCGCTGAGCCATCTCTCCAGCCCCCAGCCAGCCATTCTTAATGGTCCAATCTACCTATCACATTCACTTCAATGGGCCAACCTGGGTGCTGGAGCTCAGCCAACACCAATGTATTCCCTGACAGGAAGAAAGAAAAAAGGGACAAAAAGGGACTCTCTAGCTGTTTCTCCCTCCAACTTGTGGGCCAGAACACATCACATATAGTTCTGACTATAGAATAATAATTGTATAGCTGAGAAGGAAGTTTGATAGGCACAACTCCTTGGTGAAGTGTGTCAGTACCTAAAAAGCCTCAGAGTTTATCACTAACACAGAAGGGAAGACAGACCCTCAGTGCATGACTGGATGTATCTACCAAAGGCAGTCACCTCTACCTTGGAGAAACTTGAAGCAAGAAAGTATCTTGACCCATTTGCCAAGGATACACCACCAGTAGATAGGATGGAAAGAGTAAGCGTGCTTAGAGGGTGTCTCTATCGTTTTTCAGTGTGCCCCCATACATGAGGAATGCTCGGACTGTTGTGACATCTCCTCTGATCCACTCAATCTCCGCATCTCTTCTCAGCCACACATGTGGTCATGCTCTCCAGGGCAGCTCAGAGCTGGAGACCCAGAACCCTGCCCCAAGCAGCACTATCAATGTGGGGACTTCAGGCATGTCCACCTGGCAGTACTGCACAGGTAGTACGGCAGAAATGATATTCATCTAAAGTGGAATTGATTGGATTTCAATAGATGTGGCTTTCGCTCTAAAAAGGTGTAGAAAAGGGCCTGAAGAGAAGGGAAAAGAAGCTGCATCATGGACCAACTCATGTTTGTTGCCTGTTCTGTTACCTAGGAAACACCCTTGCAGCTCCCTTCTTCTTGGGCAGCTTGGTTTATTCATGTTTTTCACAGCCTTCGCACTGGCCATCAGTGGGACAGTGAGGGCCCATCCTGAAGCATTTAGTAAGAAAAGGCAAAGAAACTCCAACAGCAAGGACAACTCACATTGGGAACATGTCCTGGCAGGTTTCTACCTACCAGACTCGAGCAGTGAAAGGAGAAAGGAGGGGTGTCACCATTTAAACTGTGTTCCTTAAACGCTGCTGAATTTCTAACTCTCAAGCACTTCGCTTGAGGCCTTATTTGAAAAGTCTTTGAAGATGGACTTAGAATGGAGTCATTAGGGTGACTCCAAATCAGTATCACTGAGTCCTTATAAAAAGGAGAAATCCAGACACAGAAAGGAAGAAAAGCTTTGCAAAGGTAGAGCCACGGAGAGTCAGAGACCGCCCAGCGAGTCACCGGGAGCTAAGTTACATGACACCCTAACTTACTATTATTAGTGCATTCTCCATAGCAGGTTCTGCTGCCCCAGTGATGGCCAAAGGGATGTGGAAGAGATTTTCTGTTCCCACCCTTAAAGGGAACTGCCCGAGGGACCCCGTGATTCTGGATATTTACCCGTCAGAATGGAAGACAATGCATTTCTGTTGCTCCAGACCCGGTTTGCTGTGCGTTGCTACAGACCCCTAGTAAATTACAAAGGGTGTGGATGGGGCATCTCCACCCTCTCTCTGGCTCTAGCATCATGTTTCCTTTTCGCTCAAGTGACTAAATCTTTACATGCGTCTCCCTGAGCATCTCTGTCATCCTCTAGCTATGTCTTGGACTCCACAATTTTTGGCGACCATTACATAAACGCATAGGGCTATGTCATGTAAGGGTCAGGGGTAGCTCCATGAAAATTCACCAATTGTCAGGCTAATAGTAAGGGGAAGATGTGGCGCTTTCTAGCCCGACAATCATGCTAAGTATTACCTGTGTCTCAAAGTCTACACACATGTAGCACACAAAACCACAGATGTCAACAGCTTTTGAGGAAACAAACTATATGGAGGCAGAAAGAACTAAATACAAGTGACTATATATCATGCGGTAACTGTTCACTTATAGTGATTCAACAAGCTCAAATATGCAGCAATGTTTCCTGAAGGTAACTGCTCGCTACTACCACACCCCATTCCTTCCTTCTGCTCCTTGTCCTGCAAACCGCAGCTGCCTGGCAGAGGCCGAAAGACCTGGAAAGGCAGTCAATATTCTTTAATGATACCTATCAGCAGACTGGGGAAACACCACTTCTGTTCATGTTCCATGCATTCTTCTTTACTGTTTGTTTAATAAAAACCCTAAAGAAAGAAGAGCATAATAAAACCTTTCCTGCACATCAATAACACAGCTCAACAAGTCAAATACATACAAAGCTGAAGGTCCCCACCACCCTCCCTCTCCTGGGCACCCAGCTCTTCCCCCAGAGGTAAATGCAATGTGAATTTGGTGCATACTGTTTGCAGGTAGGTTTTTATACTTTTCCAAGAAAAAAAAAATCCACCCCAGAAAATGATACTTAGTGGCCACAGTCCCAGCAGCTACTTTTCTACCCCCTCAATCCTGCTTCTTTCTCTTATCTAGAAAATCAAACGAGATCCTGTCAACTAATAGTTATATTCAGCCATGTGACCCTCTCTCCCAATAAAGTGGTAATGCAGGAAGTCCAAGCCTGTTGAACAGGAAATATACTTTGGAGAGCAATAGAGTTCTACACTGTTCAATTCATACCCACGCTGAGAATGTGGAGGAAAAAACCTCAGCATGGATAAACTGAATGTAAGACAGCAGTGAAATTAAATTAGTTTCTTATATAGAGGCCTGGAAGAACAATCAATAATGAATCCATCACTATTTTTATAAACTTTTATACACTGCTTGACTTGGCGTATGTGAGTGTGTGTGACACACACATGCAAGCGAGGACAAAGAAGAATTTTCTGAAGTTAGTTCTCTCCTTCTATCACATAGGGGCAGGGTATCAAACTCAACTCATCAGTTGGGCTTGACCCCAAGTGCCTTTGCACACTGAAACATTTCACTGGACCCCTCCCTACTTTTTAGTTTAAACATTTTTATTCTACATGATTGGGTGTTTTATCTGTGGGTGTGTCTATCTGTGCACCATGTACATGCCCAGTATCTACAAAGGCCAGAAGAAGGCATAGGAGTCCCTCCCACTGGAGTTATAGACAACTGTGAGCGGTCATGTGGATGCTGGGAATTTAACCAGCTCCTCTTGAAAAGCAGCTAGTGCTCTTAACTACTAAGCCATCACTTAAGCCCTCACTTAAAAAAAAAAAATTTTAAAGAAAATCCATCGATCTTTTGTTTCCAGAAAAGATTTGAGATTAAACAATAAACTCTACCAGTCTGGAGGTGCATGGGGTAGAAGACTAAAAGTCCACCATTGCTTGTGGAGCATAAGGAGTTAGAACAAGTGGGCAGGAATTCCAGTTAATAATCATTTAAGTAACAGATGGGTCTGGCTATGAAACTTCCAAGAGGGTAAGAAAATATACGACTTCAAATCATACAAAACAATACTCTACAGCTATCTGTGGGATACCTGTTAGCTGCCAGGCACCATTCTAGGCATGAGACCATTGCAAAGACACTGCTCTAGGGGGATCTTGAGCAGGGCAGTATATACACACTGACATGAACGATACAAACTGAACAACTCCATGATCAATGAGTCACACTAGAAATCACAATCTGGCTAAGAATGGCTGCTGTGAAGTTCCTGGGAACTCTCACAGAACCAGTGCTGCACCCAAAGAAAGACAATTGGTTCAATTCTCTGAGAGGACAGAGTCTCTGCTGACTCCTGAAATCTACTAAAATGTGTTGCTCCAGTGTGTAAGCTGCAAAACTTTTTGGGACCCTAAGCGCATTAACAGTCGAGGGAAAATGTCATCCATTGATATTTCATGAAATGAACCTGTCCACAGTGCCCTCAACAGTTGGACATGATTTCGAGAAGCCTCCAACACACACGGCTTTGTTGCCTATTTCTGTCAGAGGGTAGCAAATTTATGGGCAAATGGAACATTTGGCTTATCAACAACTTGTCAACCCATAAAGTACTCACCAGCTGAAAAGAAAATACATAGCAAGAATTAATGATCATCAAATAAGAAGGATATAGAACACAAACACCTCGAAATGTCTTAAAATGTGGGTGGAAGTGCACATGGCTAGACAATCAGTAAAAACCATTTTACTCCATATTTTCCTCTCATTTTCTCTGATGGAAACAATCAGAAAAAGAAAATCAATGCTTTCTCATTTGTGAGAATTTACCATACAAAATTTCACGGTAAAATAAAATGCTATCTTATTTTTTTTTATTTGTTGATTTTGTAGTTTGAAAAATTTCTTTTCACTTTATATCCCAAACATACCCTTCCCTCCTCTCCTCCTAGTCCTACCCTCCCACCGTCTTCCTCCTTCTCCTCAGAAAAGGGGAGGTCCCCCCCCCCCCCAACCGACCCTGGCACATCTAGTTGCATCAGGACTAAGCACGTCCTTTTCCACTGAAGCCAGGCAAGGCAGCCCAACTAGGGGCAAGTGATCTAAAAGCAGGCAACCGAGTCCATGTCAAAGACAGACCCTGCTCCACTTGCTAGGGAACCCACATGAAGATCAAGCTATCCATCAGTTAAATATGTGTTGGGAGTCTGGGTTCAGTCCATGTCTGCTCTTTGGTTGGTGCTTCAGTCTCCATAAGACCCCATGGGCTTTGGTTAGTTAACCCTATTGGTCTTCTGGTGGAGTTCCTTCCTGTCCTCTCCAGGTCTTTCTATCCTTTCCTCCACTTTTCCATAAGACTCCCTGAGCACCATCTAATGTTTGGCTGTGGGTCCCAGCATCTGTTTCCATCAGCTGTCAGGTGAGACCTCTCAGAGGACAGCTATGCTAGGCTCCTGTCTGCAAGTACAGGAGAGTTATTATTAATAGTGTTAGAGGCTGGCTCTCCCATTTGGAGTGGGTTTTAGAAGGGGAGATAGAATAGACATTGGAAATGGACAAGTGTGGAAAATGGGAAGCAGAGAGTGTGGGGAGGGAAATAAGGGTAGAGAACAGAGAGGGCTAGAAGAAAGAAGGGAAACTGAGGGGGGGGGGCATCTCTGAGATAACACAGGAACTTGCAACAGAATAGGCCCCTGGGAGGAGACTCCTAGCAGCAGGGGACATGGAGATTAAAGTGGTCACCTTATAGCCAGGCAGGATTTCCAGTGGAGAGAGGGGGACACCAACCCACCCACAAAACCTTCAACCCCAAGTTTACCCAACCTACAAGAAATGCAGGGATAAAGATGGGAGCAGAGATCGAGGGAACAGCCAACCAATGACTGCTCTCTCATTTCTTTTTCTTTTTTAAAAGTTTTAATGACTTGCTCACATTTTATTTTATTATTGTTTTTGAGACAGGATTTCTGTGTGTAGCCGTGGCTGTCCTGGACTCACATTGAGGACCAGGTTGGCCTCGAACTCACAGTGATCCGTCTGCTTCTGCCTCCCTAGTGCTGGGATTACGGGCGTGCCCTACCACACCCAGTCGCTACCTCATTCCTTAACTGTAAGACTATTTACATTAGAAGAACCTAGAGGAAGCATTATTTAATGTAACAAAACACAGTAGTGAAAGCTACACTTCTGCTTTAATAATTTAAAATTAATTTATTATTTTCTACGTATACATTTGTCTGAATATATGGTTTTGTACCGTGTCCATGCCTGGTGCCCACAGAGGCCAGACATTACAGACAGTTGGGCACTGAGCAGCTAGTGCTCCTGACCACTGAGCCATCCCTCCAGCCCCACATCTGCTTTTAAAACTTTCTTTTTCCTGAAACATTAAGATCAGAGAATTCTGAATGCATTTCTGTCGGCTTGTATTTTATAGGTTCTCTATACTAGTCACCTGCAAGAATAACAGAATTGTATTTAAATTAAGATGATTCAAATTACAAATTTCTACAAAGAACAATTAGCCATTAAAATAGTAGCAATGTTCTATTTCCACTTAAACTATAAGCCACAACAGCTAGCACATACATAATCCATTCATTCACCAAAATGATTCTTGGGATTGCTTCCAGGTTGAAATTACTTTCCACTTTGAAAGGATCATAAAAGTTCAAAGAGGTCAAAATGTACAAACTCTTCTGAAATTAGGCATTTCAACGGAATAGCCAGGTGCCAGGTCCTCGGCCACCTCTGCTGTGTCAGCTCATCAGGCTCACATCAGATGAGGCAGGGGGACAGGCGGCTACAGGGAGACAGCAGAAGGACCAGCTGGCTTGGTTTTTAAACCCCTGTCACCTGCTGTTCATCGCAGGATTAAAGGGCTTCCTGATGATGGAAAAACAGCTAGCTCTTTTATGATAGGCCTCTGCTTCCTTTGGCTGCAGCTGGGTTGGGGAGCCAGAGAGTAATTTGTCACACCTATGAATTCCTCCACCTCCAAGGCCAAGTTTCAGCAGCCCCCACCTGAAATATACGACTGTGTCCTCAGGCGTAGGCCAGCGTGCAAGGTCGTACAGGCAGACGGTGATTTCTGTAGCAGCCACAAAGCACGTGGAGTATCTGCTCACTCATGTCATCATCCACACCTCACAGGAATACTCAAGCAGCACCAGGTACCCTCAGGGGTAACGCATAGAACCTTTGGGGTTGCAGGATGACACAGATCCAGCACCTCAATGAGCAGCTAATGGGGCAGCAGCCTGATGTAAGTCCCTACTCTAGAAACAACCTACAGCCCACCAAGGCACTGGCCCCTGGACATTCCTTTCCTCTGGAAAGCTCCCGCCTCCCCCAGTGAATGCTGGAGTGTCAGCCTGCACTTGCAAGGCTCTGCCAGTACCTGGCCCTATTGTCTTTGCTTGACCCCTGAAGAGGCAAAAGTGAGATTCCCTAACATTAATGCACCCCAAGAGAACAATTCTTTGTGCCAGGCTCATGTTGAGTATGGAGGCCTTCAACTACCTGGCATTTCTTTTAATCAGTCATCCTGCTCTGGGGATCATTTTCCAAAGCCATCTGGCTTTGCAGACTTCAATGCAAGGACTATGAAAACCCCAATTTTTTTTTTTTTTTTTTTTTACTGTGGCCCTCAATGGGGAGTAATGCACTTCAAAGTGTGTTAAGCTCTCATGGTTCTGGTGCCCAGAATAGCCTGCTCAGACTCTTCATTGTTCAGGCTTCCAGGGGACCTGACCATCTAGGACATAAAAGCTACATCTGAAAGCTCTCTGTGAAAGAAAATATTTGTTCACTCAGAGTGTCCCCACAAATGTGATCTTACACTCCGCAGTGAGAAGCCTGAGAAGATAAAAAACGTGGGGCCCTCAAAAAATGTGGTGAGGACCTGGGAGGCTGGGGACATATGCCATTCTAAATTGGAGGATGCTGAGGTACCCTCCTTCCTGAGAATATTCTACTCATTCTTGCAGATTTTTCCTCACTTCAGAATGGTATTAAACAGAAACGCTTTGACTTCTTTTTTCTTCACCACCGAATACAACTGCAATTATATTTAAAATATCTTTACTTTCTATCTCTTTGACACGTTCACTTTTGAAGTTTTCTATTCTTACATTTCAATAGCCCCATCTCTTTCTTGGCGACAGTATCCTGGCCTTTCTTTAACAAACGCAGTACAGAGACGGGTGCTCTCTCTTGCTATTTTTTCCCCATTGGCAAGTAGTTCTCTTTCGGTCATTAGAATTTGAATGCTAGCAGAAAGGATGGGAGAAAACAGGAGACAGACTGACATTTAGACATTCACAAGGATAAAGATATTGTGACAATTAACAGCGAGGGATCAAATTTAAAGTGCCGTTTTTAGGAGGTGGCCCTTTGACATGGCTTAACCTAGACGCTAAATGCAGCCAGAGACGCACGCTGCCAGCTCACAATAGGTTTCCCAAGTGATGGAGGCAGCTACTCTCCCTTAAGGCACAGACAGTAAGGGTCACCAACGACTGACCCAGTGGCTTCATCCAAATAAATGGAGCAGTCTGAACTCGTTTCTTAGTGGCCGCAAGACCTGCCAGCAGGCAAGACAAGCACCCAGATGACAATTATAGCTGATTTACAATTTCTCCACTGAGCCAAGAGACAGGGTAGGTCCCTGCTCTGAAATAACTGATCTCTCTGGGTTATGCCATTGCACTTCAGCTTCAACACAGTTGTTTAAAATTTAGGCAATATGGAGTCAACACCACTGCACTGATAATTTGTGACCTTCTGTGACAGGAGGCTTAGGGCGTTCTTGTAGTGGACTAAGACAAAATAAAATAGGAGGAGGGTGGCATTCCATTTTGAAGCAATTTAAGATGGTGCAAAACACATGAATGTAATACCTAACAAGCGACGCACCATATAACAAGAGCAGGACAATAGGATTTGATTAAAACCAATTTTAAACAAAGTTAAACAAAGTCACAGTTGTAAACAACCTTTGCAAATTCTAAACTGACAACTAATGCAAGCAAGCTCTGCCTCTCAGTTTTGTTTTACTTTATTTTATTTGCCTTTGAAGGTATAATGCCACACAGGCTGTTTCCTTTCAATTAGATCTAATTAATTAAAAACGCTTACGCATGATTGGGGTCAGGGGAGACAGCTCAGTGGTTAAGAGCAATGACTGATCTTACAGATAACTAGGGTTCAATGGCCAGCACCTACATAGCAGCTCACAGCAGTCTATAACTAGTTCCAGAGGGTCCAGCTCCTTCTTCTGTCCTCTGCAGACACTGCCCACATGTGGCACACAGGCACACATGCAAATAAAACAGCCATGAACATAAAAAAAAAAAAAACATTTAAAAATTGCTTATGAATGAAGGTAGTTTCTAATTGCTCTTCAGTTCAGAAAGATTCCCCTGGCCTTAGGGTATTGCTTTGAATACAACAACTAGAAAGCTTTGGGGAGACAATGTCATGTTCTGGTCAGCAGCTACTTCATTTGCTTGGTGTCTATACGCTAAACTCTGGGGCTGTGACGAACCTTAGCTGACTTATTTAAGTCGGCATGCAGGGCTGGCTCATTTGGTGGAGTACTTGCCTACCATACAGGAAGGCTGTGTATGACGACAAAGGGCAAGGGGACTGATGCCTGTAATCCCAGCACTCTGATGATGGAGGGGAGAATCAAAAGTTCAAGGTCATTCTCAGTCACATAGTAACAAGTCTGAGGTCAGTATGGACCCCGTGAGACCTTGTCAGCAGTAAAGGAAAGGCCAGCAAGATGGCTCAGCAGGTAAATGTGCTGGCTGATTCAGCCTGGCAACCTCAGGCCAATCTGAGAGGCCACATAAAGGTGGAGAGAGAGAACAGACGCTACAAAAATGTCCTCTGACTTTACACACACACAATGGCATTTGCACACACACCCCCGCGTCAAATAAAATAAATAGATCAGTGCACGTGATTTCTTGTTACTCAGTGGTACAGTTTGAGTTCTCTTAAACTTTTCTTAATTCCCATGAGCATTATTTATTTTTATTAGACCGCTGTTTAAGCCTCTCCGGTTACTTAGCCATCCTAAGTAACTTGTGCCACCACAAAACCTACAGCTTTGTGTCCTTAGGAATACAACATGCCACAGCCATAGCCACAGCAATGCTTCCTACAGCCACGCCAACCTCTGGTCACAGGTGGCTAGTTGGCTTGTTTGTTTAAAAAAGATGTTCTCTGCCCTAGCTTAAACATTCCTATCTCTCAGTGACTAGGTACCCCTGGGACAAACCAAAGACCTAAATACTTAAATTATTAGGAAGGGAACTTTCCTTCACTGTAGTTAATCCTATGATGTGTCCTTTACTGCTGTTTTTATACTAAGGTTTCCAGTTTCTGAGATTCTGTCTACATTCTAAACAGGATTTTACTTTAGGATAACAACGCAGATTTTTCAACGATACACATATAATCACATCTGACATCTACTCTCATCATATCTTCTCATATTTACCATTATCATCTCTGTCAGTTGTGATGATGATTAGCACTTGAGAATTGATGAAAACAGTTTATATAGAAACCAGGAAACACACAGAGCCTTTCATTTAGCACTGTTTGTATCATTTGTCAATCTTTGCATATTTCATGACTGACTCTTGGCTTTCGAGAGACTCATCTTGCTTTTGTGTCTTATAATTACCATTTTCTCAATGCTGGTTATTCTTTCGCTACTGGCCAGCAGAAAAGAACTCATTTTGGTCCATCTGTACTTTAAATCTCAATTGCCACCCATCACTGGAAGCATTCTTGCTCTCAGTTAGCAAAAACAAACTGAAACAAACAACCAAAATGACTGTTCTGCAAACAACAACACTCTGCCTGTCTCTACCACGACCTGCTGTTATGTTAAAAAGGGAAGTCCACTCGTCAGTGGAGAGTAAAATTATAGAACTAAACTGGAGAAAATGAACTAACTGCAATCTGCATGCTTCCAAAGAACTCACACAAGGGGGAAAATAACCTTATCACCTTCTTTAAAACAAATGGCTATGGTTTATCAAAAATTATACAGAAGGCTTCAATGTGTACCACTCATTTGGGTTTTCCTCTGAGTAACTCAATGTCCTTCTCTTTTCTGAATTACAATCTTTATTACTTAAATGTATACACAGAGGCGACTTTCCAATCCATTTCTTAAAATGAAACTACCATTAAAATTAGTAAGGCTCTCCCTTTTAACTCATACTGAGATTATATATAAAGTATAAAACTCAACACCTACAATACATGAATTCTTTCATCATTTTAATAATGGCTATGGCAAAGCTAATGAAATTTTCTCTTTAGTCAAGTAAACACAGGTAGAACCTACCTGGCATAGTCCCTCTACTCTCATAAGCACAGTACAGACCTCATCTTTATTTAGGTATGCGTTAATGTGTGAGTTAATATTACTATTATTTAACAACAGGCATTTTATTTGCTTGTGTTTTTTTCCCCACTTAGACAGGGTCTTTCTATATAGCCCTGGCTGGCCTAGAACTCACTGTGTGGACCAGGCTGACCTCAGACTCACAGAGATTCATCTGCCTCTGCCTCCCTAATGCTGGAATTAAAAAGTGTGTGCCACCATACTTAGAAATAACAGGCAATTTTGATATTTTAAATGTATTTAAAGTATTTTTAAGATTTGTGTATGTATGTGTGTGCATGTGTATGTACCTATGCATATGGGTGGGTGCCCAAAGGAGAGGGCATTAGTGGTTTGAGGCTGAAGTTAGAGGCATCTGTAGCCACCTGGCTTGGGTGCCAAGATCTGAACCACCTTCAGCTTGAGGCAGCAAATGTTCTTAATCTCCGAGCCATCTCTTCTGCTCCTCGAATTCTTTTTTAAAAAGCAGAAAGTATTTATTATTTTAAACCATACCAACCAAAAGTTTTCAAAAAGCAATTAAGAATGCCAGTGAACACAGGTAAGCCAATGTCACGTAAATATAAAAGCCAAGAATTGTCTTAACTAACTCAAGTATTGGGCAATTTTACCCAGACTTCAAGCACGGAAGTTTACAAAATCCATGAAATATTCCATCTTAAGTTTAAAAAGAACAAAATCATAAAATATTCTAAGAAAATGGTTTTGTTAGGCACTTCAGAGGTAGCTCATTGTCCTCACTGAGTCTACACTCTGCAACCAGGTAAGGTACAGGGGTCCCTGTGCTCTGTACAGAAACAGAAATGCCAATCACTTAGAAAACTTCAGTCACTGAAAGCTCGAAGCACATGAGTTTTAATGCAATGATCTAATTCTCTGATGGATTAAAATGTTCTGTCAGCTTCTCTATTTTCTGCAACTTGGAGGGACTGAGAAGCTATTATAGAGAAAACAAAATCACATTTAAAGAATCAGAATAGACAGAAGAAATAGCTTGCAGTCTTATTGGAAGGTTCTATTCTAATTATTAGCATCAGATAGAAGAACCTTCCATACTGAGAAATATTGTTTTTTTGCTTCTATCCACTGTGTTTTATTACCTTTCAGATTTAGAACATTTGGGTGCTGGGAATGGTGGCACGCACCTTTAATCCTAGCACTTTTGGATCTCTGTGTGTTCAGGCCAGCCTGGTCTACATAGTGAGTTCCAGGCCAGCCAGCGTTACAGAGTGAGAACCTGCTCAGGAAATAAATAAGTAAGTAGGCAAATAAATAAATAAAAAACTCAAACATTTACAATAAAAAAAAATTCTCCCCAATTTCAAATTGTAACCTAATCAGAATAGAAAATTAAAATTAGCTGTGGTACGTATAAAAACGAGGCTAGTTAAAGATAACTTACCATACATAACAAGTCCCTAGAGAGCCCCAGAACAGAATGGTGTTGATACAGACAGACAGAGAAGAATCAGAAAGGGCAATCCAGAGGTAGATCCAAACACACATGTCATCTTTCCATGTGACAAGTATTACACTTCAGCCCCATGACAAAGCATGGGTCTTGTAATAATTAGAACTTAGGTCATTGGTCATGCACCTGAGAAACAAAAAGAAACAGGATCCTGCCTCATATCGCATGCAACATTGGAAATTGAAGTAAGTTTTGAATGTTTCTTTTTAAATGAGGTAAAAATATTCAAGACAATTTCTCGCGATCTTGAGGTAAGCAAACCATGCTGAGCACAGCAGAAATCTCAGAACCCAAGAAAGAGAAGACATATTCGATTAAATAATTAACAGTTTTCATTTGACAAAAGACATTATACACAGAGGGAAACATCACAAAGATATTTTCACACATATAACAAACTATTAACACCTTTAAAAAAACTGAGCTCCTAGAGTTTGAAAATGGAAAGATGGGCTATGAAAATGAAATGAAGACAAAAGAAACTCAAACAGACATCTGACACACAAAAGCAAACTCAGCATTAGTGGCAGGAGAGAAAATGAAAAATCAATCATCAGAGACAGTGAGGCTGGCAAGAATTGAAAGGGGACATCCTGTGCTGGAGAGAATGCAGGAAATGGGAGGTGGCTTGCTATTCCTTTCAGTAATCTAGCAATATCTATTAAAATTAAAAACACACATACCGTTTGACCAAGCAATTCCACTTCTGGGAATCTACCCTATAGGGAAAAAAGGACCAGTATGTAAGTGTGTTACGTACAGACATCCACTGAAGCATTGTTGCTGGGCCTTAGGGTGGGCAAAGGCAGTACTGGATATAATATGAATGTCCATCAACAGAGAAACAAACCTTCCAAACATCTATCCTGCTGAATATTGTATAATCACTCAAATGAATGGGATAGAGTTGTCTTGATCAACTTGGAAGGTTGAGAAGGTGAGAAACACAGACGAAGAGATGTCTAGCTAGCATTCCTTCTAAGGCCGGTAGCAATGTATGTGAACATACTTTTCTGGGTCTAAATCGAGGAAAGGAAACACACAGACCAATCTAACAAGGGCCACATGAGTGCCACATGGAGACAGGGACCACGTTTGGCTGCCTTGCTATTTAGGATGAGCACAATTACAGCTTTTATTATAACTTCCAAAGTTATTTTTGATCAAGAATATCAGCCTACATTAAGAGAAGTACTCCAGGGCATTTGTGTTTGGTAAACTGGCATTGAAAAGACAAATGACTCCTTGTTGGGTCATGCTCATCTCGCCAGTGTTAATTTTTTTGTGGCTTTCTAATATCCACCTTTCTTTTTTTTTTTTTTTTTTTCTGTCTACTCTATGTGTGTTCCATAGCTTATGCCCAAACTAAATAATTTGGGCAACACAGACTATACTCTATTTCCAGGAACTCCTAAACTGTTTCTAAACCATTGCTCTACGAGAAACAATTCCAAGTCACTCATACAGTTGCAAATCTTCCAGTTATCACATTTTTCAAAATTTAAAAAATAAGAAGTGAATGTACTTTCTCAATAGTTTTAAGATAAGTCAATCGATCTGTCTATCTATCTATCTATCTATCTATCTATCTATCTATCTATCTATCTATCTCCAAGCTGGGCACTATTTGTGCAGGGCTTTAATCCCAGTACTTAGGAGGCAGAGGCCAGCTTGGCAGAGTGAGTTGGAGTCCAGCTCGGTCTACAGAGTGAGTTCCAGGATAGCCTGGGCTATGCAGAGAGCTTCTGTCTTGAAAAACCACCACCACCACCACCACCAAAAATACTTAAAAAATAAAAAAGAAAGAAAGAAATATATCCAAGACAAGACCCAAACTGCATTCTAGAGGCATTGGCTTCCTGGGCATGCTTATGTGGATGGGAGGGTACAGTCATGTGCGCACAGGCATGTGGAGGCCAGAGGCCATCTTGGGTGTCTTCCTCACTTGTGCTCCATCTACACTTTTCAGAGAAGATATCACACTGACTGGCCAGACTGGCTGCCAATTGAGCCCTGGGAACTGCCTTGTTTTCATCTCTCCACCGCTGCGATTATAGCCACACCACTTCCTACACGGACGCATTTGAACCTTGGTTCTCATGCTTGTGTAGTCAGACCATCTAGCTCAGTAAATATAATTCTAATATCTTTGTTCTAATCAGACAATTGCCCCTCCATTCTTTCATTCCAATACAACATTAAAGAACAACTAATGAGAAAATCTACATTCTTTCATGTTTCAACTCAGACTAGCCTAGTGGCAAAGAGCTCAACATATTCAATGTTCGGTTCAGAATTTAAAATGGACTAATCTCATGATGGGATAGTCACCTCCCTAGGTGAAAATGAGCCAGGAAAAAAAATAGCCTGGGAACATCTGGACCACAGCTCGATAAGAGCCCAGTTATCCCTGAGCAACACTGACCTATTGCTATATTTGGTGTGAAGCCTGGGCTTTTCAGTCATCTGAGCTAGTTAGCTTTAGTTACATTATTCAGAAACTTTTGGTTAAGGTTTTCTATCAGCTGCAATCAAAAGTTGACCAATCAATAAAATCCTCAATGGATATTACCATGTCCACCCAGAACTGTTTACTGAAAGGAACTAACTCAAAAGTCCCAAATTTTTACCATTTACTCAAGGTATCCTCATGTTCAATTATCTTTGTTAGGTAACACTTGTGAGAATTTTCTGAAAAAAATTCTTAGTGGAGACCCTCGGACTAAACTTGGTCACCCAGGGTGAGTTTCTAGTGACTATATAAAAGCAATTCTCCTAACGGCATCAGATCCATGAGATTTCAGAGAAGCCATCATCTCTCATTCTCATTCTACTTTCTCTTCTGTGCCTCCCTCTCTGCACCCCTTTCTCCAACCGGTCACTCGTGGGGGCGAGGGCCAGCAATTTCCATGTACACTATAGGACATTCAACTTTATTCTTGGCTCCTTTTTACTAGAAAGGAAAACCGCCATCCACCTCCAATAATGAGGACATCCAAAGATATCTCTAGATATTGTCAAACATCTCCATAGAAGGGAGAAACTCAAAATTACCTTGGATCCCCTCCTAGCCTAGACCAACAATCAGTTTAGTTGTTCACCGGACATTACTGTGCTATAGGACACAATCCTTGGAGTATGAACATCCCTCTGTGTGTCCTGCGGCACAACCTCTCTGGACCTCTCCTTGGCCAGTGAACTCCGCCTGGCCAATCTTCTTTTATTGTCCCATATCATGGTCCCTGAACTCACTTGCTGTTCTTCTTCCTGGAAAAAAAATATATATAACTGATTCCTTCTGGTTGTAGATTCCAACTAATCATTGCTTGAGCTGTTCCAGGAACTGCTCACCCAGGCATTTCTCTTGGACTTCTCTGAAAGGGATTTTCTGATGAAGTATGTGCTCATGTCTGTCGTGCACTCCCCAGTTGAGGCCCTGGATCCTGGGTCACTAATATCATCCACACTGTGTGAAGGTACCCCCACACCCATCTCTCCATGATAATGTGTCATTCCCTCTAATCCATCTCTAGGACTAGACTTATATAATAATTTCTGCAGACCCATACCAGCTCCTCAGATTTACCTATAATCTCCATGAAATTTCAGGGGGAAACAAAACTCTTGGGCTTTCTTATAGGAGTGGACAAACTGCCTCTAAAGTTTAAGAATCCCAAGCAGCTAACAAAAACTTTGAAATACATTAAAGCTGAAGGACCAGCAGCAATATCAACCAGATTCACTATCACTGACATGAAGACAAACAGATCAATGAAACAAGACAGAAAGCCTGTCAGCAGACACTCAAATGCAGGGACAATTGAGCTTTGACAAAAATGCACAGCATTTCAATAAACAAAGAATGGTCTTTTCAACAACTGGTAACAGAAGCATTAGATGTTTGTGTACATAGAAAAATGGGAACTTTCATTCATATCTTACTCGATTTGTAAAAATTAACTCAAAATTAAGAACAGCTCTAAACATATGAAAGTTCTGGAAAATAGAGGGGGAAACTTTTGTCACCTTGGATTACGTAGACTTCTTAGAGTCACCACCAAAGAAGTGAAAGAATAAACTGAAGACCATCAGAGTTCAAAACATTTGCTCATCTGATTATAAAGAGAATACAACCCCACAGGCTGGGAGACCCCATTTACAGAGTCGGCATCTTTTATCCGTGCTTGCAACTGGAGATGTTTCAGATGGCTGAATATTTGAGGTTTGGGGTTTCTGAATTAGGGATGTAGCAGATGTATTTATAAAATCCAAGAATTCTCAACCTCCTAAGTGTCGTCCAAAAGTGAACGGATCATCAGACATTGCCATTGCCATGGGACAGACTATTACCTAGCAATGGGAAGGATTAGTAGTAATATATGCAACATCTGTGCTACAAAATAGTTCTCTTAAATCAAAGAAGCCAGACCAAAAGTGGGGCCGGGGGAGGAGGGGGGGATGTTAGCCACAGTATCATCCCACTTAACATTTTTAATGTGCAACCTAATCTCTGGGGTGGCGGGTGGCAGGAGAGGGGCGGAAGGCATTGAGAGTTGCCTGGCTGGGGTACACGGGTGGATGGAATAATACACAGGACAGAAGGAACCTCCTGGGGGAGATAAGCAGTCCACACTCCTCCTGCTGCTGCTGCTGCTGCTGCTGCTGCTGCTGCTGCTGGTTGTACTTGGACATTTTGCTTCTGTTCTTTTTATTTTGGAGAGCTAAGGACAGATACGGGATCTCATGCACGTGAGGCATGCCCTCGACACTGAGTGTCCACACGCCCCAAATGCAGACTGAGAAACTATGTACACTTTCATGCATATCAAGTAGGCATCAGTAAAACGGTCTTCTTAGTGGGAATAAGAATGTAATATCAGTTCATAGACCACGTGGGGGTACCAGGTCCTGGGACAACTGAAATTGGCTCATTCGACGTGGGCTTTCAGAAGAGAAAGCAACCAGAGGGATGGCTGTTTTATAGAATCCCGCTAATGACATCAGAGTAACAGATCTGGCAGTTCTAGGAGCCCTGTCCTGGGAGATGTAATCTGCACCAGAGTGGGGAGTAGCTAGGCAGAGCCTCCGGAGGTGCTGAGCACAGACCTTTGCTATGATTCTCCTCTTAAAAACCTGCAAAGACGAGTTGTGTGTGCTGGCACACGCCTTTAATCCCAGCACTCTCCAGGCAGAGACAGGCAGATCTCTGAGTCTGAGGCCAGCCTGGTCCACAAAGTGAGTTCCAGGACAGCCAGGGCTACACAGAGAAACCCTATCTTGAAAAAAATAATCTTCAAGGACAAGCATGGCCTATCACTATTCTATGTTCTTCACAAGGTACAATTGCAACCATGTGGAGCAAAACACACAGAAGAACAGCAGAAGGAAAGATGGAAACAAGAGGGAACCGATCTGCTATAGAACTAAGGAGCCTGAATTCTCAAAGACAGTAATTAAGTTATATGCTTTGTCCACTGTTTATGACAATATTTGTCCAAGATTCCACCAGAATCAACTACATTAACATACAAATAATACTTAGAATGTCAGCATTGTTCCCCTAAGACATGAAACCTGCATACTGATCTATTGATTCATCTCAGCACATGATGTCAAGTGCGGTTTTCAAACACCCTTCAGCTCCTCCAAGTGCTTCTGGAGCCCACAAGGATTGGTTTTAACATTTAAACTAATTTAACGCAGACACAAAGGAAAAAAAAGAACCAACCTTTCGCTTGGTTGACTCTTGATTTATTAAGATACTAAACACCGTGCTTTGTATCCTGATCTACAACCCCCCTGGTAAACACACTCATGTGAGCCTGCTAGGCAAAGGAGCACTTGCAGCTTCAGCAAAGAGGCCAAGGGGAGCCCCCCCCCCCCCGCCACCGCACCCAACCCATGCCTACCTAGAGGGTAGGTGACAGTTCCCTGAAAATAAACATGATCATCATTTATTCACAGCGGCTACACGGGTGAAAGTCACAGAGTAGTGCCAAGTGCTTAAAGAAAATTCCCTCTTCAGTTGCTTAAAAACCTAAATCTCCCAGCTAACCCCCGCATCTAAGCTGACTGGTCTCCCTGAACACTAATCCACCCCCAGCTCACTACAGGCTCCCGCCATGCCAAATCCATCTTCCGGGGAACTAGGGCTCAGTCCTGGGTGTCTCTGCAGGGCTAATCCTATGGATCTCTACGACACCCAAAAGCTAAAAATCAGTTCTTTTTGTGTAATAAAGGCACAAAGGATGTCCTACATTTTTTTCTTTTTCTTTTTCTTCTTTTTCTTAGACTGGGTCTTATGTAGCCCAGGCTGTCCTTGAACTTATCAGAGGATGACACTGGACTTCCGATCCTCTTGTTTCTACCTTCCTAAGGGCTGAAATTATATAGTGCCGGAGACTGGACACAGCCAATGCTGTCAGCCAAGCATTTTTACCAACCGAACAATTCCCAGAGGCTCAACACAACAGGTTTTCTCTCTCTCTCTCTCTCTCTCTCTCTCTCTCTCTCTCTCTCTCTGTGTGTGTGTGTGTGTGTGTGTGTGTGTGTGTGTGTGTGTGTGTTAATAAAGCAAGGGCACTTCCATGAAAGCAACTACAAAATATCCAAATACTTACGAGAGATTATAGGACAGGCTTTTCAAAAGCTTTTCAACACTTCCCTAGATTCTATAAACACTTTTACATTTATTACGAGAATGTTCATTCTTGGGCCTAGAGGTCACAGAAGGCCAGCAGGTACAGAGCTTGCTGTGGAAGCGTGGAAAGTTTTAGATCACCACATAAAAGGCGAAAGCAGCATTGCATGTCTGTAACCCTAGCACTGGTCACTGGAGCCCAGGGCCCTGCCGCCAGCCAGAACTCTGTGAGCTCCAGGCTCAGTAAGAGAATCTTGTCTGAAAAAAAATAAAGACAAGGATGATAGAAGGCAGCTCTCAACACTGATTGATGGACTACATACACACACACACACACACACACACACACACACACGAGTACCCCACGCACACAAATGGGTGCCCACGCAAATACACACACACTTACAGACTTTGCATTCTAAAATATTCAAAAAATAACTTCCTATGTGAGATGCTACCTGCTTAAATCTATGTGACAATAAAATTTATATAGTCAATCAAACCTTTTCTTTTCATTTTTGCTAAGTGGACTATCTGTGTAGAACTCCCTAATGACACAGAGGGAAATGTTGTCTGGGAAAATGTTGTGTGAGGGGAAGCAAGGCTCAGATGGCCCTTAGGAAGGAGTGAGGAGTAACTGAAAGGCTCCACGGGCATTATCCACACACTGTAACATGCAAGTGTAGGGGTGTCCTCAATTTTACCCCCAAGAGTTAAGCTTACATAACAATAGGTTAAAAGACAGAGCAGGTATAGTCTTACAGACAAATCTCAGAGGATGAGGTCTCCATGGCAGAAGGAGGGAGAAAGTAACCCCAAAGGACTTTTGATTTTTCCCAGGGCCACTACAGGGAGTAAAGAGAAAAGGATGTGAAGCCTCCTCAAGAGATGCTCACACACGAGGAAGTCCACTTCTTCCTGGTCCCTGCCTGTGCATCAGAGGGCTCCACTGGCTTCTACACAATGGGGTAACGAGAGAACAATACTGAATTCAGCGGAGCGCTCACATGTCTAGTCGGATAATGAATACATAGAGGAGTTGCCAGTTACCACAGCTGGGCTCTGGAGGCCCCTGACTTGGGCAGCCATCACTGGCCCCTTTATCATTCTGGGGTACGCTTTGTTCCTGGTGGTGCTGGGGCTTTGGCAAGAGTGTTTTCCCTCAGCTGCAGGAGTAAGTGGAAACTTTTAAGACCTTGCCTGGCATTCCAGAATATTCAAAGGGCCGTGACAAGCACGGTGAAGAGGACATACGTTAGGAAGCTTACTCGCTCGTTATTTGGTCTGCACTATTCAAGTCAATGTTAACCTTCATATCAACAAAACAAACGGTCTTGCTAACACTCAAGCATATTGGCTTCAAGGTGAAAAGATGGCACCCCAGTCCCTGATGATTGGAACCCTAAATTCTGCTAATGTTTCACAATCACTGTACTAGTTGAGCCTAACGAGTCTCAAGACCTCTTCATTGCTACTTCATCATTAATTAAATAAAGCCAGTTTAAATAAAGTTTCTCTCAAGGATTCTCCTAGCTCTGAAATCCTATGACTAAGTCTTTCCATTTTCTTCAACTCTTACTTGTCCCAAGCCACAGCTGCAAGAGGTGACCTTACACTGTGCTGAGGAAGAATTGACTATTCTGGGAAAGGGACTACTAAGCCTTAGGAGCTGGTGATACAATGACTGTGTGGATCTGTCTCCACTGTGCAGGCAGAATAAGTCCTACTGAAAACCATAAGGCCACCGGCCCCCTCTCAGAAAATCCGACAAAACAGCCTCCTAGGGAATGTTACTAAAATGATCTGGCTTTCAGAGCACTTCCTCAGAGGAAGTGTGCCACTGTGGAGGTGAAGCTTTGAGGTCTTCAATGCTCAAGCTACACCCAATGTGAAACAAATCCGGTCTTCTGGCGGCCTCTGGATCAAGA
This sequence comes from Psammomys obesus, assembly GCF_907164565.1. Taxonomy (NCBI): domain Eukaryota; kingdom Metazoa; phylum Chordata; class Mammalia; order Rodentia; family Muridae; genus Psammomys; species Psammomys obesus. Next base: position 2,295,615 of record NW_026586463.1, read on the forward strand.
TGTAGAACTCTCTGCTCCAGCAGAGCGCATGTCTGCCTACACTCTGCTGTCACGCTTCCCACCATGATGATAGTGGGCTAAACCTCTGACACTGTAAGCCAGCCTCAATTAAATATTACCCTTCTTAAGAGTTGCCATGGTCATGGTGTTTCTTCACAGCAATAAAACTCTATTACAACCTCTGAACAATTCCAGGATAGAGTACCATTTCCATCTTATAGATGGGAAACTAAGGCACAAAAGTAACTTGTAGCGGTCCCAGGGCTGGTTAATTGGCAGAGACCAAATCCAAATCCAGGCAGTGCTCCAAAGCCTAATGCAGTGACTTCCCACAGATCAGCAGACCAGAGAAGGTAACTTTTAGTGAGAGAGCTATCTTCTCCTAGCCCCCTTGGAGGCACTGGATGAGCCGAAAAGGAACTGCCTTTGGAAAACACTTCCCAGACCTAGCTGAACTCAAACTGCTAGTGTTATTCTGGTAAAGATGCAATTCTTAAATTGATAACTTCCTTTCATGCATCTGAGGACACAAAGCCAGCAGACCGGCTCACCAACCTAAAGCCCAAAACTTACCTAAAAATGGCAGTTCTCAGCTGGAAATGGTGTTTTGGATTCCCCTTAAGATTTTGTGTGCCCCCTCACTCATACTCATTCTCTGTCTCTGTCTCTATCTCTCCATCTCCATCTCTCTGTCTCTGTCTGTCTCTCTCTCTCTCTCACATACACAAAACACATACATACACACACACTTCTAATCTCCATGTTTAGAAGTACATATGGATTCTGATGATCCTAAACCTTCCCCAGATAACCCAACCCTTCCCCTGGAGCAGAAAGAAGGTCTTCCTCTAATTTCCAAAGGTAAGCACATCTCCCCCAACCCCACCCCACCCCGCATTGTTCTGTTTTCCCAGCCTCCTCTATTCCCCACAGCAAGGAAGACAAACCTGAAAAGAAAGGCTGCAAATGCATGCCAAATGCCAAACTGGCTACTCAATGAATATAGAAATGCAACTGACATTCTCCACAGCCTGAGTCCCTCTCTTCATTCTCGGATCTATTACACCACTCCCTCTTTTTATATAAACATGCCACTTTAAATGCTAATTCAGAGGCAACACTCAATTTTTTTCCTTCGTTTCGTTTTGGATTTCTAACATCAACATGACACTGGACTTCTTTTTGGCTTTGACAGTAGATATTCTGACTCTCACTTCAATATTTGTGGGGACGGGAGGGTACAGTGCTACAGAGAAAATACATTCGTTTTAAAACATAGCCAAATAGGGTCTGCATGTCTTCTATTTTGCTTGAATTAAACCCTTTTTCTCCTCTTTCCGGAAATGCTGCCTTCATCTTGCTGAAAAAAAAAAAAAAAAAATCTCATACATCTTTTTCAAATCTATTGCAAAACCACGGTGATTCCCTCTCCCTGCGTTCTGGAAATAACCTCATTTTATCCAAACTATTTTTCAGAACAGCCAGGCGAGGCATTATGTTCTGAGCTTAAGTCTTTTTAAAAAGTACACCGAACTATGCATATCAATAGCATCTGCCCAAACCTATTCAATGACTTAGAAGGTTGCTATCTAGCTTATCTCAAAATAAGGAACTCCAGTGTCCGAAAAGCCCTGATCCTGTGCGGGGAAACTCCGTCAGAGTGTCAAGTTCAGCCATCTCAGCTCTCCCTGAGTCTCCAGAGACCAACTTTTCTCTGCTTTGAAGGCCCTAACCACTTTTCGGCAGCAGTCTCTGTGTGTGGATCGCTTTCATTTCCCACACCATCCCTGGATATCCTTGGCTCTTCTTACATGTGGAAGACAGCTGGAAGGAAGTGGAGTGAGTGTATTGCCTTCTGTGCACTTCCTAACTTATTCATAGAGCAAAGGCTCTTGGATGTCTACTCAAACCTCTGGCGGAGTGGTCTCGGGCCACTTTTGCTAAAAGGCAGTGAGGGAGTACCTAAAAGTATGGTGCTGCCTTTACTGTGGCTGCAGGCACAGGGGAACCCCCAAACCTCACACAAACCTCCAGAGATGAAGGCTGCAAGACCACCTTGCAGAGGCGGAAGCGAGACTACGACCAAGCTGACCATGCCTTCATCAGGCACACCCTGGTCTGTTCTCCCCAGCCTGTATACCTCAGATCTTGCGCTTCCCTTTCTTGGTCAGTTTAGAAGCTTTTCGGAGCTGTCTGGGTTCCTTTTCAACACTCTGAAACTGGAGTTATCTGACAGTGAGTTGGGTTCCTTATCCGTTGAGCAAATCAGCAGCTCTTCTGCTGTTTAGACATCTGTTGCTATGACAAGAAAGCTTGAACTGTATAATTTTTGTGTTGGAAATTACCAGGGGATATTACGGTACACAGGAAAACAAGTGTGTCTAGGAGATCTATATTGTAAATTATATGATCATGGAAATACTAAGTTTGTACTGTTGTGAGGCTCACTGAGAAGAATTCTAGCTGACTAGCCCTTTGTAAATGGGAATACAAAAAAGTATGATGATTATCTAAGGATAGGTTATGAATCAATGTGGTCTCATATGCCATTGTCTATGGTGACTGGAATGGTGGAGGCTGAAAACCCGACAGCCCCTTAGAGGGTCAATGATATGAGAGATTCCTGGACTCTGGAGAGACAGGTGCTCCCTCTGGTCCACTCTGCATCTATAGGTGACTAGGGTCTTCACAGAGGTATCAGGGATGTAAATGTCATGATATCTAGTGCTCTCATGGACAACGACATGAAAAGAACAGACCCCCAGGACCAACTTGAAGGGGGAGGCCAATGGCTCCTTTATGTGTTTATATTTCCAATATGGCTACATTAAACAAATAAATCCTTTCGGCTGCTTATGATTACTTGCCTACTTAACTGGTGTCCGTGGCTGGGTGGCCGAACCTAGCATGTTGAGGCAGCCAGAGTCCAAGTTTTTAAGCTGAAACACCAGTCACTTGGCCAGCCTGCCAAAAGTCTTCCATTAATGAGATTTTGGCTGTACCCAAAGGCAGGTACATGTAAGTGAAGTATTGAAGGGAAATACCTTCGAATGATTTCTGGTTTTAGATAGGATCAGAGTAGGTATGATGGAGATGAGCACTGCTTTACAGATAACGAGCTGGGCTTCCCACAGGCCTATACCAGTCTATTTAGATCCCTACTGGATATCTAACGTGGCCCGCATAACTGGGCTACAGCCACTTTCAGCATGGTGCAAGGAAAAGGTGAACAGAGAAGAAACGGAAGTTGATGAAAATGCCAGGGCTGTTGCCAGCTCGGCAATTAAGGGGGACACGGCATCGGAGCTGACTCTGGAGTGCCACTCCTCAGCATGCAGGCATCCCTTTCTAGAGCTCCCGTGTACATTTGGAGCTGCTTCCACTTGGGTTCCTGCTGCCGGAGGATACCCCTAAACGCCATCTCTAAAGCTTGTGTGGCCAAAGAACACGAAGCTGAGGAATCACCTAAGAATCATTCATTGCTTCTACAAAAATAAAGTGCTAGCTGCAATGATTTTTATAGATTCCCAGGCCCAGCAGGCTCCATGCAAGGCTCGTAATTAAACAAGGCAGAGGGAAGGCCATGTTTTGCAGTGGGGAGAATCTACTGCTAAGAATAGATAGTACAATTCCGTTTGCTTTGTGGAGAGATCTGAAAGCCCATTAAAAGGCAGGCAGGGAGGCGGTGGGAAGAACTGCCAGCCAATTTCCTGCTCCTCTCTCCAGGGCATAAACACCACACACACCACACAGGCACTCTAGGGAATTCCATAAAGAAAATAATAATAAATAAATAAATAAATAAATAAATAAATAAATAAATAAATAAATAATAAGGGGCTTCTGTCCTGGGGAGCTGTTTGTTTAGGCAACTAACAAAACACAAAGGCACCTTTCAAAATAAGCGGTAGCTGCCAGGGGTGCATGACTCTTGTTCCTAACTATTCGTCAGTTCGCCTCTTTGCCTTCTTCACTTTTTCTACTCTCTTCGCCCAAAAACAAACTCCTTGGGCACAGATTTCTATTTAGAAATGCCAGGCAAGTCCTCAGTAGGAGACCAACAACACTAACACAGAGAGTGGTGACCAGCCAAATAAAAACCATGTCAAAGTCCCAGGCTGAATCTATGACGCCAAGGACAACCACATAGGATCTGTGTCCTAGCAGACAGGCCTGGTGACAGGGGCTATGGAGACCCGGCAGGAATACCTTCACTCTGCTGGAGGATGCCTGAGCGGTGGGAGGTGGGCTTGTGTCTGTTCCACCAACAGCAATACCGGAGACATTTCTGTATCCGGCTTGTCAGGAAGAACAACCACCATACTCAAGTTCTGAAGCTCAGGATTCTAATTCATCACCATAACGCAATGATCTCGTTTTCCTCCTTGCCTACCTTCTGGCAGCATATGAGAAGCAATTTTAAGAGCCCTAAAACCTATCCACCCAATTAAGTGCATGCTCTTAGTGTCCAACACAGGAAACTTCCAGGTATTACAAAACTGTAGTCATCTGGGGATGATCTTCATCAAGAGACCAAAAACAAAACCAAAAGAGTTTTGATGCACCCTCATATTTGAAATAGACTTTTTAAATATAATATCTATGTAAGTTATTTTTACCCCAGGGCAAAGGTTTAGTTCAAAGCTTGACTTGCATTTTCACACAATTAAGAACGTGAAGTCACAGAAGATTTACGTAATATAAGCATCTATCTACTTATTGCCACAGCTTGCTGTATTGGGCAGACTTTAGCCTTTCCATCTCTGCCTTTTTCTATAGTAGCAACTTCTCAAACCTGCTGCCCATGCATCCCGTACGCTTCTATGGTAAATGTATTTAGAATCCACGGAATTTTGTTGTATACTTTTACATTTTAAGATGTAAACGCTGCCTTCTCTCTGGGACTCGTTCATCACTGCATTTGTTCAATATTTAACCTTCTATATACTATTTCCTTGCATAGCTACACCAGTCCCATGATTTTGGTAGACTGCTGAGGGAGAAGAAACACGGAGTGTGGTGACTTAAGTTCTGAGGAAATGGAAGGAAAAAACTGCTCTGAGAATCAGGGATCCAAAGCCTTCCTTGAATGGAAAAGAGAAGCTAAAATCCGCCTAATACAGCAAGCTGGAGCAGAGATAAGATTTGAGGCCTTAAAGAAGATTAGAGTGCTGGAAAGCCTCTGGGGAAACTTAGCTGAGGTCACATTTATCTAGTAACATCTTGCCCGGAAGGCAGTTCCCTTGGCTTTTCTCGCGGCTTGCTCTTTGCACTTCAGAATAAAGGTCTTAATCAACTCTGGCACCTTTTAAACTTTATTTATAGGCCATACAGTCTTCATGCTAGCACCCATCAAAATGATTGCGGAAAACTAGAGGAGAATTGAATTATTTTTTTCCTCAACATTATTGTTTGCTTTTATAATCTCTCTATCACGAGAAAGCATATTTTCTCTCTTTCATTTATGAAAATTTTATTTTTAAATGTAGCATACGCATGTTTTAGGACTGTACATATAGAAGTTATTTTTAGCTTATTCAAAATAATACTTAAAAATTTCAAACAAAGCTAATAGATTTTATAAGTTTCAAAGTGGTAGGAATAAAACATCAAGTTATACAAGTTAGAAGCAGCAAGCCAAAGCGATTTCCTCTGAGGCACAGGCCCTCTGACCAGTTCAGTCTCGTGGCTTGGAGAGCAAGGACCATGAGGCCCAAGCTGAGGCCTGTGCAGTTGTTCACGCTAACAAGGAAAATGAAGGACTCAACCCAACAGCAGGGGCCAGCAGAACAACACTGTCTTCCTGCAGAAGAGTGGAGGAGTTGAAAGCATGTTCCAGGAGGCATTTTTTTTTCAATGCACAGGGTGAGGAAGTGCTGGTAGAACAATCGTGTACTGTGACATTGGCTAAAACCAGCTTTAAAAAAAGCTATGCTGTCATCCTTCATTAGCTCTGTGTTAGAATGAACCTGGCACTGTTTTTAAAAGCATTTTTTTCTAGGTGTCATAAAGGACCATGCATGCAGAGAATAATTACCGGCCCGCTGTGTGGCATTCTCTGAGGATACTGAGGGCTGTGGGGTTCTGCCATATCACCCATTGTTAATTCTTTGAGGGTTAAGTGTAGTAAATAAAAAACTGTTAGGTTTGGGATTGATTCATTTAGAAATATTAATTTTCACAAAATCCGCTCTTGACCCACGTGCTTTCCTCTACCACCCAATAAATCAATTGATTTTTATTAGAGAAGGGACTTTAAATACCCTATGTAATTCAAAGCATGGGCTCCAAGCACACTTATTTCATTATCCTTTTTTTTTGAATTAATGATTCCATTTTCTCAAGTGAAGGAATTTTTTCTCTTTATCATGTGTTTTCACATCAATTCATGGCTATTAGCTAAAATGAATAGAACTGAGACTTCACTGTGAAAGTAACATTTAGCTCTTACATACATGCAATGGCTTTAATTTCTTAAACCTTATGAGCTTTTGATAGTTATTGGAAATATACTAACAAATCGAAGGAGAATTACTGTAAAGGCTAAAGCCAAATCTGACCAAATTTGTAAAAATTTTCAAATAAAGTACAAGAGAAACATCCAGGATGCTTAAGAACTAAATAAAAAGTATAGAGGAAATGGGACTGTTTGCTTGCCTACAAAGAGATCTCATGAAGTTTCTCTACTTTTCTCATCTTTGACTTCTAAAGTTTGCGTTTGGGGAACAGGGTCCTACCTGAGACTTAGAAAAGGAAAGCATTTAACCCTTCTGGCCCTTCCTAATGAAGGGTCGACCTCCAGCTAGGAAGTGAGGCTAGGAGCTGGAGACAGTTGAGGTAAGCTTTGCAGGTAAAATGATCAATTATACATCTGGCGGTCTAACCCTGTTTCCAAAAGGAAAAGGAAAAGAAATAACATGGTCTACAAAGCAAGTTCCAGGACAGCCAGGCCTACACACCTGTCTCAAAACAAAACACACAAACCAAAAGCAAAACCAAAAACCAAACAAACAAACAACAAACGGTAAATAAAATGTTCACAAATTATGCTAGTTTAGGTTCCTAGAGACATATTCTGGTATTTTCTTAAAGTTTCACCCAAAAGATGAAAATAGTCACCATACAGTTTTTTATTCCTCTATAGACTTCTTCAATACAAACCAGGTAGAAAATCCCAAAAGTTCAGATTCAGGCCTTATAAAGTGCTACTGATAAGAAAGTTATCCTATAGGAAGTATTAAAGGACAATTTCACTCTGGACATGGCTAATGAATAAAACTATGATTTGGGCAACTATATAATTGGCCTTAAAAATGAAAGGCAGAGACACACTACAAAGAATCAAGTCAAGGTCTGCAAATCTGCTATTTTAATACAAGAGCATTCCATGTATCCTTTCCATAAGACTGGATCTAAGAGCAGGAGGTGCAGCTGACTCAAAGACTTCATCCATTCAAGTGCAAAGAAGTCTGTAACATAGAGGACAACCCCAGATTTTCAAAACATATGGACAAAGCATTAACTCCTGATTCCGGTTACCTTGTGCTATCTGCAGATCACATCGCATTTTTGCTTGGCTATCTAATGGAATTTTTAAAACTTAAGATCCTCCTATGAATTAGTAAGAGGTTACAATGCCCACACACAGATCCAGCAAATTATAATGAAATCATTACTCTTTGACATTTATAAATAAATTCATGTTGTTTTGTTGACTCAGTAGCTCATCATTAATTTTTCAATCACCGTCAAAGCCCAACAATTCAGATAGTGATCATATTACATACAAACTAGACAAAGAGAGAGCAAGGAAAGAGAGTCCTTCTACTTACAGGCTTCCTCTTCGGGGGAGGCTCAACTCCTTCTGCAAAAGAAAAGAGAAAACACACATGGGAGATGCCACACCAGCCAAAGTCGCCAGGACACCAAGTAACATGAATGGACATTCTTTATTAGACTTGATTTGGCCTTGTCATGACACCAAAGACTTTGATGACATAATTTTTGTTGGACCCCTCCAAACACTGCTCTTGTTGCAGAAAAGAGGTCTGAAGGAGCAGTTTATACTACAAACAGCTTACCTGATTCAGAAGCATAAAACCATTTGACCTGCACAAAGCAACTTGTGTGAAATATTGAGCTGAGCTGCACTGTCCTATGACTGAGAAAAGAATGAAGAACCAGGGGACCCATCCAGACAAGCAATAGACATAAGCAGGAGAAATTTCAGAAGATTATCACTGAGTGAAAGGTGAAATGAAAAGGACAATTAAATCAGATTATTAAATCAGGCCAACTTACCCTCCAAGGGGAAAAAAATCAGGCAAAATACTATGCATACCAGATATTATACTTTGTTGTTTTAACGAGAGCCTGCAAAGGGTTTTCTTCTGGAATTACTTCTCAAAACATATGGCATTTATTACTTAGGTATTGAAAAGTAGGTTAATGAACCTCTAAAAGTAACTGGACAGCCACAATTACCAGAGTGTTTACAGTTCTAAGGAAGGTCCTCACACTTATCTCAAATTAAGATCATTATCTACAGAATCAAAGAGAGGAAAGGGGGGGGAGCATCTCACAACCAAGTAAGCAAACAAACCACACACAAAATCCTGACTCAGAAATACTTCCACTCACGACAGAAGTTTTGAGGCTCCTTCCTGAAGGAGGACTACTTGAAGACAATAATTAAAGAATAGGAAGCCATGAGTCAGTGGCTGACTTAAACTCAAAATTCAGTACGCCTCAAATTCAGAAGAGTCTAAACCTGGCCATTCATCCCCCAAATTCTCATCTATTTGGTGTCTTCCACAAGCTCCAACATTAACTTTTGGAAGGTGTTTCCCTGGCTTTACACTCACCTTGTCTGTCCTCTGTCTTTATTGGATCCTGAATGTTTGTCATGGGCAACAGCCTCAGCCATCACTTCTAAACAGTGCAATTTACTCTAGCACAGCTAACAGAAAATGGCCTTGAGAGCATCTGAGGAGAGGCAAGGGAAGATATGTGACATGGGCTTTAGACATGAAGATGCCTCCCTGCTAACTGATAAATATGTTTCCATATAGAGTTACCATAATGGATCGCTGGTTAGTACTGGGGAGAACAAGCAGTAATTTAAGAAATGAAGCACCGTCCTCCCACAGAGGGAACGTTTTCTTTTTGTCTGTTTTTATATATTTTTCCTCCTTGAATCTTTGATTATCCCCCAAGAAATTATAGTGTTTGCTAATGCTGGCTTCCCGATTCTGAAATGGAAATGCACCTTCATTTACTGATGACAAGAAGACTGTCTTTAACCAGGATAGTCTCCTCAAGGGGATGAAATGCACACAGAAAACCAATGAACAATTTTCTGTATATGAATCTTTGATTAAGCAAACACTAGAAATTAGTTTTGTACTTGGGCTTTTTTTTTTTTTTTTTAAAGGACTTCCTAAGAGTCACAATTCATCAGATTGTGTCTTTCAGGAAAGAACTGAGATTCCTTGTTCAGGAAAAGGCCTAGAGCCCAGAAGTTGACTACTGCTCTGGCAGAAACTTGATCAGATGGCAGCACAGATGATACCAGAGCGCACTTAGTAAGAGTAAGGAAGTAAGAGACCAGATGCTGTATCAACCATATATGCAGATAGAGAACTCACAAGACAGAGGAGGAAAAGGGCCGAGGAGGTAACTAATGGTTCAATCAATCATTCCCCAAAATAAAGCCATCATAAACTGGCTGTTTTCCTCTCGGAAAAAGCCGCTGAAATAGCAAGATAAGGGGATAAGAACCAACTCCGTTTTTAATCAAAAGCCTTTCCAGTAGGCTTAGAATTATGAGTTCTAAATAAGAAGAAAGGTTACAGTGGCTCTCACAGCTCCAGCGCACCGCAGGATGGCACCTGAGCTTCCGGGATGAGGAGCAGAGAACATTTAATAGGCCACTGTCGGCTGACCCGGAGCCACCATGCTAACCAAGCTGAAGGAGCTAATCCACCTGACGGCTTGAATGTCAGGCTCAGGATGGGAAACTCAATTTGGTAGCAAATTGGAATCAGATGTGATGGTAATAAAGTGAGAGAAATGAATGTACCGTGGCCAAGACCTTGTGAACAGTAGCTGCCGAAGTCTGCAAATACCAGAGGGGTAGCAATTGCAGGCCGAGCAGGCAGCAGCTACTGACCTAACGTATGGAGACCACACGTTAATAAATCAGCCCAGGTCAGACACAAACGAACAACATCAGGGCATTTTACTGCTTAAGCCCCAGCTGTACTCTGTGTATGTGTCTTCATTTGATTTCCTTATTGTCGGGATAAGGTCACTAACATATACTTAGATAATTAGATAAGATGTGTGGTATTGGCCCAGGTCATAAACCAAAGCTAGCATTTGGTATATAGGACATATGTGTTAAAGGCTGCATTAGGCAAGAACTGGAGGTAGGGCAGTGGAAAGTGGAATACAGAGAAAATGAAGGGGCAAAAAGCATCTATTCCAACTAAATATGTTTATTAATTATTTCCAGATTACGAATATATTTAAGATTAAAGTTTTAAAAATTATTTTCATGGACAGTGATTACTCAGGGATTTTGTTTTAGGCTTGTTTTGTTTTTGTTTTTGTTTTCTGGAGACAGGGTCTCAGGTTGTGGCCCAGGTACGCAATCTCCCGCCTAAGTCTCGCAAACACTGGGGTTATAGGCAAGGAGCCACCATATTTGTTCTCAGTGGCTTAATATATTTTAGAATGCTATTATCGTTATCTTCTTAATATATACTTTGTTCCATTTCTAAGAATGTTAAATAATTGTGTTGAGAGTTAGTGTAAAGTGTAAATATTTTTTCCTGAGACTTACTGAGATCTCTCAGTAAGATTTAGAATGGCCTGGTACAGCATGCTCACACAATCCCAGCGCTGAAAAGGCAAAGGCAGGAGTATTTCTTGATCCCAAGAGACTAAAGCCACTCTGGGCTATATAGCAAGACCCCTATTTCAACAAATGAACAAACAAACAAACAGACAGACTGACGATATTAAAAAAGTTTTCTCAAATTTAAGAAGAAAACTCGTGCAGAGTTCAGGATGACAAGAGAATTCCAGTGAGTGAGTGTGAGCCTTTACCAGTTAACCTCCGCCTCAAATGGAAAAACAAACAAACAAACAAACAAACAACGAACCTGGCTTGCAGTGAGGATGGCCTGAGGGACTTACATATGAAGAATGTGTCTACGTATGTAAAAGAGCTAGACGCGGGACATAAAACTCACAGAGGAGTCAACTCACCAGGCCCTACATACATGGAGGTTGATGCGACAGAGCCCGGCATGTCACATCAAAATTGCCCAGTGACAGCCAATGGGGCTGTCATCCTGAATTGTTTGCGCAGGCAGGTGGACGTACGAATGTGGGTTCAAGAAAGGAGCTGGAAGTAGAGAGCTACGAGCCTGGGGCCGTGGGGTGGGGGGCGAGGGAAGAGACAAGAGTTGGAAGGTGGGACAGCCAGGACACAGGCTCACGGAGACGCATGCGTGGAAAGGCTTTGCTACACTAGCGAGCAGGAGCTGGGTCTCTTCAAGGCGACAGAAACTCAAGGGGGCTGACAAGGAAAGACCTCATTTTGTGGATCCGAACCAGCATTTTCTACGGCAACAAGATGACTGGGCAGGCAGTGTAGGCACACTGGGCACCAACACGGCTGGTGCACGTTGGAGGGAAACACGTCAGAGAGCGCCTCCTGCAGGTTGTACTTGTAACTGTCCCCACACCTTTAATCTCATGGCTCCCGGCAGGTTCCTACGTGGAGTGCGTGGTTGCTTCCGGGTCTCTTGCTCCTGCTGCCAAGCGGGCAATAGAAAGGAATATGAGCTTCCCTCATTAACACAGAGAAGTAGGGCCAAAGCCACTAAATTCACGTGCAAGGAGCTCCTCCAAGATGGCGATGGGGATTTGAAGACTGTGCGGAGTGCTCCCCCTAAAACCTGAAAACAGAATGGCAATGACCAGACCAAACGTCCTCCCAGCAGCTTCCTGAAAGGAGCATCTGGGGTACTCCTGTGCTTCCCGTTATCCTCCTCCCTACAACACCGGCATCTTCATCTGGTCACTGAGGGTTCTGACATGTGCTGGCCACTCTGCCTATTCAGGGAGTTCAAAGAACCAGGGTGTGCACAGTAGGGGTATATCCAGGCCATGGCCGGGGACATATGCGGTGGGGGACTAGCCAAACTAAAACCTATTTAAAAGCCACTCGGGGAAGCAGACCCACACTCGCAATGAACAAGGAGGTTTCAGCGGGTGCAAGATTGCGCAGCCTAACCTGGATGTGCAAATGCAGAGAGAAAATGACAGGGGAAAAATAACCCCGCTCGAGCGGAAGTTCTGAGCGCTGGTTGATTTGGCTGAAGTAGAGATTCTGAAACCCGACCAGGGAGCTTTTAAGAGTGCCACTGCCTAAGCGCCCTCCTAGAGAGCCGGAGAGGGAGGAAAAACTGTTTGCAGCCATTGTTTATTAGAGGTTAGCTATTTTAAATCCCTTTAAAGACTACTAGTTTGCATAAACCTTTTACCTTAAGAAATTCTTTCTCCCTTTAGGGAATAGTAATTTCCTGGGCTAAGCTGTGATGTTCTTTCCCGCGTGCGCGGGAAGCGGTACAGGTGGAGGGCCGCTGCTTCTCTCAGGGCCACTGTGGCGCAATCCCACAGCAGAGTGCTCACTGCCCAGCACCATAAAATGCAGCCAAGGGTGGGTTCATGCAGAGGTCAGCCCTCTTCAAGGAATGCTTGGGCCGCTTTCTGGACTGTCACCCAGGTTAGGAGCTGAGACAGGGGCAGAGGACAGAAAGGCTTGTGCCTCCGATCTGGATCTCGCCTAGCACTTCCTGCTGAGCCAGAGCAGAGGGCAAAAACTGGTTCTCAAACAGTCCTCCAAAGCTTCAGGAAACTGCCCTGCGATCGCATGGCTTTCTGCATGAAGACAGCAAGGCTGAAGAAGGTCGGGCATCTTTGTGGGAAGGCTTCAGTGTGAACACCTTTACCTGTGGAACCTGAGGGGGAGGGAGGGAACCACAGGGTCCCAAAGTGACGCCTCACTTCCCGCAGGCTTTATTTTTCTTTTTCAGTCTATAATCATAAAACCAACTGACTGTCTAGACAGGTTACCAAGCATCTCAGGCAAAGTTCACAGGAAACTAGCATCTGACCAGGGGAACAAACCCAGCAGATAACTGTCTTAAAAGTTAAACCGAGAGCTGGATGATGGCTCATTTGGGTATCAACACTTGCTATATAAGCACAAGAACTGAGTTCAAATCCCCAGTATTCATTCATCTAAGAATCCAGATATGGCCACATACACCTGTATCCCCAGCACTTGAGGGGAGAGGGGTGGAGACAGTAGACTCGATGGGGTTTGTTGACTGCCAGCTTGGCTTCAGGCTCCACAAGAGACCATGTTTCCAGAGACAGAAGGCGGTGATAGAGCAGGACACCCAATGTCCTCTTCTGGCCTCAGCTCACATGTGTAGGTGCACACACACATCTCTCCACATATATACCACATGAAGGTAACACACAACACCACACACACACACACACACACACACGTTATCTGCTCCCATCCCCACCCCCAAACATTGCGAAAATAGGAGGATGGTAGAACACTTTCCATTGCTACAACAAAGTACATAAGGCCAACTAATTCTTAAACATAAGAGGTTTGTGCAGATCGCAGACTGGGAGGCTGGGGATCCAAATGAGAACATCTCTTGGCCTCGTGGTAAATGGTAATAGTGGCTACAGCATGTGCAGAATACAGCTTATGGTGAGGTAGAAAACCAGAGGGACTCGGGCAGGGCGAGGATAGTTGTTTTTTGTTTGTTTGTTTTGTTTTATTTTGTTTTGTTTTATACTAACCCGATCCTGTAGGACCCAAGGTCCCATAAGAAGTCCAGTAGCCCCTCTTGGAGATGGCATCCTGTAGATGGCCACACTACCCTGAACACACCTTATCTCCTGTAAAGATGACATCCCTAAATAATCTAATTACTTCCCAAGTAGGTTCTACCTCTTAAAGGTCTCCTCTTCTCTCCATACTGACATGCCAAGGACCAAGCTTTCAAAGACATGAACCTTTGGGAGAACACACCAAAAGACTATATTCCAAACCAAAGCAAGCAGGCCGGAGAGGTGATGTGAGAGGCTGAGAGAATGGGGCTGAACGAAAGCGAGGGTGGTCATCAGTGATGGTGATTATGATGAGAAGAGGAGGAGGAGAACAAAGAAGACATCAGCTTTGCCCTTAGTACAAGTGAGACAGACACAATTTAAAAGTAAAACTAAAGATTTTTGCCTGTGGTCCTATAAATTCAGTTACTGGGAAGGCAAAAATCTTATGCCAAGGGTGAAGACAAGGGCACATTTGGGGATTAGAGCAAGCAAAATGGGTTTCCTTTATTCAATCACACACTGTTTAGTAAAGGCTGACAGCTTTGACCATGCCAGCTCTGGGGATAAAGGCCTTCACTCAGTGTAAAATGCAGTGTGAAAAGGCCTGGAACCGAGAAGGCTCTTCAATGTATTCAACAGCAGAGGATGAGGGTGCTGTGTTTCCTCTGAGGAAGGTCAGCACTGTTTCTCGCCCATTGACATCCCCTGTTTTGTACAACGGCCACTTGTGATGGAACTAGCACACCCCATAGTCTCTAGAACAGCAGTCTTCAACCTGTGGGTCACGACTCCTTTGAGGGGTCGGATGATCCTTTCACAGGAGTCCCTTAAGACTGTTTATTGGAAAACATAGATATTTACATCATGATTCATAACAGTAGCGAAATTAAAGTTATGAAGTGGCAGTGAGAATAACTTTATGGTTGGGGTCACCACAACATAAGGAACTGTATTTAGAGGGTCACAGCACCAGAAGAAACTCTGAACAAACGAAACAAGTAGCGGAGCTTATTTTCTTTGGCCAAAGAAATCAGTTGAGAGATAGCATGTGGCCCAATGTGGACAAAGCAGATGAAAAGCGACGCTTGCTTGGGGAGCCCAGGGAAGAATTCCATGTGCCTCAATCCAGGAGAGTTATCAGGAGAGGCATGAAGCTCATGATAGGTACCAAAGGTGGATGGGGAGAAATAGGCAGCAGGTGGGCCTGTGAAGCAAATGGTCCATCCTTACATATTCCTAGACTTTTGGGATTTGTGAACCAAAGAAGTCGGTTGTTGTTTAAGCCAGCTGTGTTTCGCATTTATGATTCAAAGGTTCCCAAGTGACACATACTCTGCTTGTGCCTGCTCCTTCTACTATAGGGTCTATGCACTCTATGCACTAGCCAGGCAGCCTCAAGGCGGGCTGAGGACGGCAGGGAGGGAAGGTGAGTGCAGGATGGGTTCTAGTGAAGCCTTAGCACATCTGGGAAGTAGAGAAGAAAAAAAAAACCAATAGAACAGAGTTTTTTTTTTTTTATTGTTGTTGTTTTGTTTTTTACAAAATAGAACACGAGTCAAGAGTACAAAGGCAGGGGTGCACATAATGCAGCCTGTTCAGAGAGTCCACATTTATCCTGTTGGCAGTGTGGACTCCGTTCAGCAGCAGAAGATGGCCAGCTGACACAATGAAAAAGGCTACACTCCAGCATTAGGGTGTTACATGGCTCACAGATGGCAAATAGTGGGGAAAGTCCTAGAGGCTCCTTCTAGCATCCTGGGAGCATGGCTGAGCACTAGGACCAAGGAAGAGGCAGAGAAAGGCAGAAAGCAGAGGGGTAGACTAAACAGAGGACTGAGCACACAGGGTCTTGGGGGTTTGAGGACACATGCATGGCTTCTGGGAAAGTCAGGAGAACCACGACGGGGTGCTATCTACCCAGATGAGGGTAGGAGACATTGGGAGGCTAACAGCGCACAGAGCTTTCAGAAGAGGAAAGGCAGAAATGTGAAATGGACAAGGGAACAGTAAAAGATGTAAGTTACCAACATGGTTCCGGAGTACCATGAGAGTAGGGAGAAAGCTGCACAGTGAGAAACCGGCAAAGTCAGATTCCCAGGCTTCTATGCAAAGTTAGCATCCATCACGACAAACTGATTCCACTCTAAAGCTTTCATGGAAATGGTAGGAACTGTGTGTCTACACTAAACTCACCTATACCACAAATATAATGATGGACTCTGACATATGCTACGTGTTGACAAACACTGGCTCCTTTAACCTTCACCATTTCTCCTGATTCACCAATGAGGGAATGATGGCAAATGCTTTAGTGTGTCCTTAAATCCACACCTGCCCAATCTGGGGAGTCTTTCCTTACCAAGTCATAGCTGGTGTATTTGTCCCAGTCTCCCCTCATGTCGCCTTCTGAGGGGCTTCGGAGCGGCTAACACCCACCAGTATCTCTCCGAAATGAGAAGCACAACTGACTAGGGCAGCTTCTTCTAAGCAAATTTCACACTTAAATTGTTTTTACAGACTGATTTTATTTGAGGCACAGTCCTGCAAGCATGTTACTTTTAACACGGACTTTTCTCCAGCAGAAAAGGCGTAACAAGGCAGATAATCAACTAACCCTAAGTAAATGAGCAAGTGAAGCAAGTTTCCTTTCCAGTCCATTACTGTGGTTTGGCTTACTTCCTAACGCATTATACCCTCGATGTCAAAACATCAAGCTTGGGAATCAGACATGTGCGTTCGCAGTATTACCAAAGAGACCTCCGCCGAAAGTCTAAGTCCACACAGCTCTCTGCGGGGCTTTGCTTAATAATAACGGAGACACGTGTGACTGACAGCTGCACTTCATTGAGTGTTTACTATGTTCTAAGCAACATGTGCGTGCTACCTCTAGGTCAACAGCTTCTAGCCCACAGTCAGATTGTATTCGCTGTGCTCAGTTTCCCCAAGAACAAGCTAATTTTCTAAGGAAAATCTCTGTGTCATTTTGAAGTTAAAGAAACTAGTTTGGGTCATGTTGGAAAACCTGTTTTTTTTTAAACAAAAGGAGCCACAGTAAAATAAAATAAAAATAGACTCACTGAGGTTAGTGCTTACAGATGTTGTTACTGTGCTGGGGAGACGGCTCATTGAAACACGAGGTCTGAACTCAATCCACAGAGCTCATATAAAATACCTGGGCCTGACACATTCATAATCCCAGTCCTGAGCTGGCAAAGAGAGGGAAATCAATCTCCAGGGTTCACGGACCAACCAGCCTAGCCCACTGGCAAGTTCCAGGCCAATGAGAAGTCCTAGCTAAAGAAAACAAAAGTAGTCAGGCAGTGGTGGCACACACCTTTAATCCAAGGCAAAGGCAGGAAGCTGTTGGAGTTCCAGACCAGCATGGTCTAGAGTGAGTTCTAGGATAGCCAGGGCTACAAGAGAAACTGTGTCAAAAAGGTGGGGGGGAGAAGGAGGAGGAGAAGGAGAAAGAGAAGGAAAAGGAGAAGACAAGAAGAAAAAGAAGGAAGAAGAAGAAGAAAGAGGAAGAGGAGGAGGAGGAGGAGGAGGAGGTGGAGGAGGAGGAGGAGGAGGAGGAGAAGAAGAAGAAGAAGAAGAAGAAGAAGAAGAAGAAGAAGAAGAAGAAGAAGAAGAAGAAGAAGAAGAAGAAGAAGATACATGGTATCCAAAGAACTTCACCTGAGGCTATCTCTGGATTCCATAAGGCCATGCACATGCAAACACACACACACACACACACACACACACACACACACACACACAGGATAGGGGCAGGGCATACACCACACAAACAAAAGAAACATAAATCAATCATATGTAAAAAGACAAACTTAATGCCACAGCTTTATTCCCACCCAAGTTGATGCTACAAAGCATCCAGAAGAAACTCCTCTACCTCCACTACAACCCAGTTTCCAAAAACACAGAACAGGGCCCATATCACCATGGCATAGTCAGAGCCACAACAATGTTCTCATGCCACTCTGTTCTGACTGCTCCCAACACCCGAGGACCAGCGTTTCCTACCCAAATATACTGCTCAAACTCAATGAAGAAGGCAAGCAGGGCAGACAGGGCCTGGATGTCATGGGTCAGTCATGAGGACAGTCTGGACACCTCCACCCTGTCATGGTCTTCATCCTGGCCCTGGTTCAGAGAAGGCTCCAGCAAAGACACACTCAACTATTCCATTAAGTGGGACAGTCTTCTGCCTGGACATTAAACACCAATGCAAGATGTTGAACTTAGATGCTTCTAAGACAATGCAAATTGAAGGTTCCTTCAGTGTCTGTATAAAATTAAGGTCACAGGGAACAAGGTCTGACTTCTCTTTCTGTCATTAGAATACACTTGGGAAGCCTTCTGATAAGGAACCGTATCAACCCTGCCACTTAACTATGTTTCTTGGTACTGGGGCAAGCCCATGAGCCACAGTGAGCTGAGATAAAAAGGCCACACCGCACAGCTGTGCCCCACAGCACCCTGCAATCCTTTCAGGTCTCCCATTTATTACTAGCAAATTACAGTAAATTCAAAATATTGATCTGCAAACCCCTATATGGGAAGAAAGTTACCATTGACTTTTATTGCTTACTGTTGGGTCCAATTCTCTGGAATCAATAAAAGCTACAATGTTCATAAGCTTCTAAAAAGAGAGTTAATATAGTGGATATGAGACACCTTTTAGAATCATTATAAATCTATAGAACTCTCCATCAGCACCATGGCAAGCATCTTCAGTGTTCAAAAGCCTTATTGGATTTCTAAGTCTTCTCATTACCCAGGAAAATGCCCTGGGAAAGAAGTGCATGTCAATGCCAGGGAATGAAAACAAGCAATTAGAAAGAGCCCTGCCAGGCAGAACTTCACTCTCCTTCTCTAGTTTATTCACACCCAAATCACTGCCCCACCCACAGTGAATTATTAATCATCCTGGTCACTTTTTAAACAGCTAGATCTCAGTCAGACTTCAGAGGTGTTTTCTAGACACTAGATCCCAAGACCCACCAGGGGAGACCAAGTTTGCCTATAAACAAATAATTCAAAGGTTCCATTAGAATTCCAGACAACCTTGATACAAAGAACAAAAGGCTTTTCATAGGACCAGGAAACAGGGTGGGATGAGACTGTCCTACTAGGAACAGTAAGTTTACTCGCCTGAAGATGAATCATTTTTATTTACTAAGGGTACCTCACAGTTTCTCTGAGCAGTCACTGCTCTGAAGGCCTATTTTAAGTGTAGAAATTTATTGGCAGGTCAGCTCAAGGGAGCGCTTGGAAAACTATATGAAGCTAATACCCACAAGTCTACTTTCTCCAGGCTATTCCTCTCTATCTAAATGCAAAAGACAACACAAAATATGCATGCAAAATGGATGCAGGCCATGGAGATTAATGGCTCACATATTCAAATAATCGATAATGTGAATGTGAGCCTTTAACAGTGCTGAAATTTATTGCAAGGAGATGGCTCAGTAACATAAACAATTGACTTAGATGTAGTTCACTGAGGAAGGAACAGCTCCTATTTGTGACAGAGTAAAAAAAAAAAAATCTGACATTTTATGTTATATTATTAAATGTTTCTTTTATTTCTAAGTGTGTGTGTATATGTGTGTGGTACATACATTATATATGTATGTAGTGTGTGTGTGATCTGCAACATGTAGGTGGTGTTTGTATGTGTAGATGTGTGTGATGGGTGTATATGTGGTGTGTGTAGATGTATGCGGTATGTGTATGTATATGTGCTGTGGGGGGGGGTGTGGTGAGTACTATGTGGTATGTGTATGTGGCGCGCGTGTGTGTGTGTGTGTGTCTGGTTGTGTACACAGGAGTGCAGGTACGCTCAGAACCCAGAAGTAACAGGCCCCCACGGAGCTGTAATTCCAGGTGGCTGAAGCCCCACCTCACCCCCACCACCGCCATGTGGGTGCTGGAAAGCTAACTCGGGCCCTGTGAAAAAGCTCAGCCATCTCTCCGGGGTTCGGAACTTAAGTTCTCGTCCCTTCCCTTTTATTAATGTTTAGTGTCTTCTCTGGTGGACAGCTGAAAGAATGCTGGAATTGGGACCTGTGAGGAAGATGGACGCCCTGTCTCCTACTTCACACCTTCACCCCAGCACCACCAGCAAACATAGTGTGTACAATGTGTGTTCTCGCTGGTTTCCTGGAACTCACCACCACCCTGTAGTATGGTGAGGTTACCAGTATTTTCTAAACAGGGCAGCTGAGTTTTAGAAAACTATGATGTTGGGCGGTTAGTGGTGCATGCCTTTAATCCCCAGCGCTTGGGAGGCAGAGGTAGGTGGGTTCGAGGACAGCCTGGTTTACAGAGTGAGTTCCAGGACAGCCATAGCTACAAAGAGAAACCCTGCCTTGAAAAACAAAACAAAAACAAAAAGGAAGGAAGGAAGGAAGGAAGGAAGGAAGGAAGGAAGGAAGGAAGGAAGGAAGGAAGGAAAGCTATGTGATGATTTGCCTGATGCCCAAAGCATTACATTAAGGAGAGTGGAGAGAAGACGAAAGAAGATACTGTTTTAACACTACACACTCACTTTGAACATTCTGTCACAAACATTTCCACGTGTGAAAAAAGAATGTGCCATGTGAGTAACACATTTTCTGTTCTTTGCAGCTAAGTTCATTGCTGACTGAAGTCTTCCAAAAGTCTCTCCCACTGACTTCCACCAATTTAGAACTGTGGATCCCGAAGCACAGCACATGTCAAGGTGACCCCATCACTTCAAATGAGGGCTGCCCCATGTTTCCCAGAGTATAGGAACAACATGGCTACCAACTGGGCCTAGGTTTTGTCAGAAACAAGTCCTGGAAACATTGATTACAGATCGTCAATTTGTTTCCTTTTCCTGAAATAAATTTGGGAGAGCCTCACAGTGTGCACTAATGACTTTGAAGTTAACCAACAGACTCTAGGCTTAATGGCATCACAATTGTGACAGTTAATTAGCAGAAAATATTTCAGTGCAGGGCCGTTTTTGCTTTTTTTTTTTTTTTTAGCATCAAAAGCAATAAAAGGCTTTGGGGTTTTAATTGCTTCGACTGACTTCTGGTTCTCTCCCTGCAAAGACACAATCCTCCCTTCAAAGTCAGAATGGTCCTCTGTGACTTGTGTGATCACAAGGACCCTGACTGGGCTGGACATTTAAATTTGAGCTCTAAGAAGACTTTCACAACATAGCTTATTGTTGTTATCCGTATTAGAAAGCTGTGTTCTCACTGAGTTCCGCACTAGATTCCTACATTTACCGCACGTGAGTGCAGCTGTCTCTAACACCTGTGAACGGAGGTGTTTGCTACACGTATTAGGTTCTTTCAAAAATTTAACAAGCACACTAGACAATATTAAATGGATAAGTATATACTGCAATTTAATTTGTGTGTGTGTGGGGGGGGTTTCCTTCTGCTGAAGTCTCTGGATTGCCTTGGAAGTATGAAATGGATCACTGAATCTGAATTCCTTTCCATAGAACACCGCTAAAAACCAAATGATATTGTATAAAAATTTAAACAAAGTTGGGGAAACAAACTTTGGGGCCAGAGAACTCTGAGCCCTACTGAAGTTGGGGAATCCTACAAGGTCACTCAAAATACCTCATTATTTAGACAAGTTGGAGAATTTGAATCCATATAAGAAAATGTTCCTGACACTTTTAATGCTAGCTCTAAACCAGAAAAAGAAAAAGCAAGCTGAATCACACTGAGTTTAACTGTTTATTAATCAAAAACCAAATTAGATTGTAAAAGTCTCATATGCCACTGAGAAATAAATATTCATATCCTATATGTTAAATCCTATATGCCAACCCATACATCCTCAGGTCACCAGGATGGATGTGGTGAGAAGCAGCATGGCACCATGGACCAAAAGACTCGGGTGTCTGCCCTGCAAAGTGAGTGCCAGCCTCATTTCGCTTACAGCTTTGGGCAACTTGTGCACCCTGTCTGTGACTTTCCTTCATCAATGGAAACTGCAGTCTCTGTTAGGAGGATTCAATAAAAGAATATACATAAAGTGCCTAGAAATGGATCTGGCACAGAGCGAGTGTTCTATTATTATTCTGTCTTAAATATGTATGCACAAATCTGACACTGCAACCCAGGGGTTTGCCTTTTCAAAATATCAAGTATTCAGACAAATAATAAGTTATTATCCTAATATATATATGTATATATATATTCAGTGCACCAAAAGAAAGATTAAAAAGTAGTAACAAATTTAAATAGACTCTAAGCCTACTTCAATGAAAGCTTAGAGAATCTATTCTAGTATTATTGATAGGGCTCTCAGGTGCTTTCCAAATAGCTCTATTTAAGGCAAAATGGATTATCTTGGTACTTGAAATTGCCATTTATCAAGCATGAAGACCACCTATTAATGAAAGGCAAACTTCTTAAAGGGCTCCGATTCTATCCAAACATGCTCTGCATACCTGCTTATGTCCCAAGTATACTACAGCTATATATTTTAAGCAGACCTTAATTCTTTTTATAGCTCATGCAGCTTTCTCCAAATTATAAGAGAAAAAAAAATTATTTGTTACGATGACCAGGAACAATATGCTAGATTTCTTGTGTTTGATTTTGCATTTTTCTGAGTCCACCTTTCATCAATAAATAACAGTGTTGCTTTAACTAAAAAGTGTGGAAAATTCTGATTGAATTTTCCACTTCAAAGTACACGAAATCATTTCATCTAACATGCTGTGTTAGAGAAATCTATGCTGCATTCTGACCTCCTGTTGCAGCCTATTTCCAGGACTAGCGATACACCGTATCACCCTGCATGGCTGGTGAAGAGGAGTAAACATATTGGCTGCAAACTGTTTTGAAAACCCCCTACTCCACATAGATCGCAGTTACTGTCAAAAATCACAAACATGTTTGCATTCTGTCTGTGCGAAAGCATGGCAGAGCTTTCAGAGAAATTCCCACAATGAATAAAAGCAGCTACTTGTGAAGCACACCATCTAAGCAAGACTATCCTTGGCTTGCGGTGAGAGGGAAGGGAGAGCGAGACTGAGCCCCAGTTACACACTCGGGGGAGGACAGCAGACATTTTGAACTGTGCTCTCCTTTAACTCGTTTGCAGGGATGACACAGAATGTGGACAAGATTACCAGCACGAGTAAGGAGGCACAATACATGGAACTATGACCTTGGTATACACAGAAAGGAAGGTAACAGATGGACTTTTTCTTTCCGTTGAAGCCTAGGAAGTTGACTATCTTTTCTTCATTTGGTGGAACTTACAGTCCAGCTTATTTTCCTGGATAGGAAACCAGGGCAGTCTGTGTGTAGGCTAGGAAGCAGAGAACAGAACACTACGGTAAAAAAACAATAGCATCAAGCAGGAATCCCTAAGTGACGCTGTTCTAACAGGTGAGAGCACTTCCTCCATGCCCAGACTTCCTGGTCCTCCCTAGGTGGAGTGAGAAAGAGGCACTTCAGGTTCATACAATGGCCGCCCAATGGGGAAATAAGGAGGCACAAAATCCATTTAATTTGATGTTTCTACAAACTGTTTGGAACTTTTAAAATTGTTATTATAGTCTGATGAGAAAAATTTTAAAGTCCCCTATGAAAAAGAATTGTGTTCAAATAAGATCTTTCAAAGACTATTGCCATCATCACTCCTGACCTACCAGGGGCAAAGGCATAATTTGCAGGACTTTCCCTAAACTGGGACCATTAAAACATTGGGCTGGGGACAAATGCTGCATACACACACACACACACACACACACACACACACACATATATAACTGAGTCCTACTTTTAGTATAATGCTAGAATAACTACAAAGAAGAGAAGCCAGATTAATGTAGTACTATGTACTTGCTACTGCACTTAGTCACTTTGCATCATAGTCTTGAACTGAACTATCAGGAAAGAGGTAGAATTTTT
>NW_026586463.1:2319506-2354297 GCF_907164565.1 Psammomys obesus
CTCACAAGACTGCAGCAAAGAAATTCAAACGAAGACTGAAAACAAGGACCACAGAAACAAAGGCCCCGTGCAAGAAGTGATCAACTTGCTCAAGGAATAAACCAAGACACACAGAGACGTGATCACTCTGATGGGTCCACAGTTCACGCAGAAGAGAAACACAGTGGATACAGACTACTGGCATTCCAGTGTATGTCCACCACTGACAGGAAGGCAGGGCTGTGCTCTAATCATCAATGGCCAAGGCTTGTCTTTGTTCTCCTTTCCCTACTGCAAATTTCCTCTTTCTAAGACTTTTATTGTAATGTGGACAATTACAGCAGGCCATTACTCACAGCAGTATGACCACAGATTAGAAGCAAAGTTCAAAAGGAAACATCCATGCTTGGCTGGTTCCTCCTTGCCCCACCCATGGCTAATTCCTCCTCCTGTCACTCCACCAAGCCTGGGAGTGGCCATGGGCCTTTTCTTTCCTTTAATGAGGTTTATTACTACTCAAAAACTTTTACACTCCTAGCTCTTTTGTTTTAAGACCAGGTCCTGATGTAATCAGATGAGACTGAAAACAATTAAGATCCAGGATACAGAGGAAACTATGGGGCAACATGAATGAAGACACAGACAGTTTCTACAGATAAAATATGAGCAAAAAGGGAAAAGCTAGAAATCAAAATACTTTACAGTGAAATGGGATTATTCACCAGAAGAAATGAGTGAAGGAAGAATGCTGTAGTAAAAATGAAAAAAATCATGAAAATAGAATTACCAAGAGGGAAAAAAAAAAAAAAACAATGCAAGAGTTTTGAGGATCAGTAGGACAAATCATACTGGACAATCTAGGCCTAGATGGAATTCCCAGGAAAGAAACATGACACGACACTATGGCCAGCATGTTCCAGAACCCAACAAAGGCCATCAGTCCACACAAGAGGTACTGTAAAGCCAGGAAGAAAACAGACCCAAAAAACCTCATATATTTAGCTTTTTCAATTGCTTTTTCAGGTAGGAGGAGGTCAACATGTGGAAGATAACTGGGGATGTATATTTATCAAAATTACACACACACACACACACACACACACACACACAAACAATGATGAGAATCCTGCCAATCAGCTCAGTACTTGGGAGGGCAGAGGCAGGGGGATTGTGAGTTTAAGACTGGCACAAGCTACCTGTAGTTCCAGGTCTGCTGACATACATGATGAGATCCTGTGTCAACAATACTGAGTGATCAGCAGAGGATGTATCAAGCTACTGAATCAATTACAGAAAGCTCAGCAGGTGGGCCTCTGAACTTTGGCCAGCAAGTGCCTCTGAGCTGGCCAAGCACTGCCAGGAAGTGATGCTTCTGGAATTCATCAGAATCCACAGAAGCAAGACAAGACCAAATCAGACTTGACAGGTCACATATCTGTGTCACTTTTCAAGGTTGCTTGTCACGTTTTGAAGTGCTTCCCTTTTCAGCTTGTAGGATGGGTGGACTCGAGGACACACAGGGCCCAGAAGCCATAATGAATAACCATTATATTTAATCTATTCTCTGATCATTTCACCTCTGAATTAAATTCTTTTGTTCTCACACTGGCAAATTTCCTGTAACATAGGTTTTTGGCGAGACTAACTCTAATGACTCAAAAAAAGAAAAAAAAAAAAAAAAACAGGCAACAGCTGCAAACCACCATTGTTTTTTAAGACCTAGAAAAAAAAAATCTCATAAGAACAAGAAAGGTTGGGCAATAATAATAATTTACCTGCGTATACTAGATCTCTGTCCGCCATATAAATAAATAAAGGACACAGGACAGCCACAGCTCTTGAAAGTACCCAGCCTCAATAGGTATCCAACAGCAAGCATGGCAAAGTAAGTTAGTGACTGGACAGGAGCTGGTGTGGAAAACGGTGCAAAGTAGGAGTGTCAATGAGAAAGCACATCAATAAAAGAGAACACATGGCCTTCTTGTGTTAGGAAAGAAACACCCCGATGAAGGAACCTTCCATCATAGCCTTCAAGTGGATTCAATGACTGAAATACTAAAGGCCATGATTACTATAATCTTTGTACTTGTTCTTTCCTGTATCGTGTAACCCAGTTACAGCCTTTCCTTGAACACAAAAGGAAACAAAAACAACCGCCATTTTATTGGATAATAAATTAGGATGGGGTTACTTACATTCCCAATTATATATATTTATTGGATACTATGTTCATGATCTCATACATGTTTATCATATGTGAAAGTCAAAGCCAGGTGATTAGCATCTCCTTCTTAAACATTTGTCATTTGCTTGTGTTGGGAGCCTCCACATGCCTTTTTCCTATTTCTTTGTGAAACAAGTAATAAATTCTCATAAGCTACAGATAACTTACTGTGTTGTCAAACATGAGAACTTAGGCCTCCTATCTAACACTATTACAGCACCCATTATCTACAAGTAAAGGCGTGGGACACAAAGACTGAAAAAAAAAAAAAGAAAAACGGTAGAAAAGCAAAGCATCCTGAAAACTTCTAAGGATTCTAAGTGAGAAGCTCTGGGTGCTGATGATTTTGATTTTATTTTTATATGGTGCTAATTACAGAGTTGTCATTGGCCTATGAAGATTTACTGATATTTGTGTTCTTCTGGGTGCATTTTACTTGGCAGAAACAACAGTGTCTCACATCTGTGAGATAGGATCAAACTTGAAATCTCTACATGTGTGTATGAGAGAGAGAAGGAAAAGGAGATGGGGAAGGGAGGGATAAGGGGAGAGAGAAATAGGGAGGAGAGGGAGAAAAAGGAGGAGAGGTGGAGAAGGAGGGGGAGGAGAAAGTGATTTAAAAGCTGACTATAATCATCTTCAAGTTCAAAATTCCCAGAACCAGCAACAGAAAATGATGTTCAGTACACATTAGTGGAACTGAATCCCAAAGCTGTTTTTCACGTTGTCATTTTGAAGGGCTCTAATACTGTGTTTATAGATGCCTCATAGATAGCATCATGGGAAGCAAGTAGAATCCACTTCCTGTAAAATTATCTGAATGGGTTAAGTAAATAGATATTAAACTTGAAAGCACAGGGATAAATTCATGGCCTTTTTCTTCTCTATCGTGTCTTGAAGTATCCTATCACCTTCTGCTGTAATATAACTTGGTGAATGTGGGCTGCCAAGTTGGCTCAGTGGGAAAAACTGGTTGTGATATGGACCTGATGACCTGAGTTTGGTTGCCAGAATGTGCATAAAAAGCCAGATATCATGGCACAGATTTGTAATCCCAGAACTACAGGCTAGAGAGCATGGACTATGAGGTGCAGCAGAATCAAGGGACACCCTTCACGAGGTGGGGAGTAAAAACTGACCCCTGAAAAATTGTCCTCTGACCTCTACAGACACACCATCGTGCTCACGCCCTCAAAATAATACTTAGAAAAGAAAATGATATTTAAAGATTAGTGGATGTGCTTTACTTATTTTCTGGTTTGCTTGATTTTCAAGGCAGGGTCTCTCTGTGTAGTCCTGGCTATCCTGCAGCTTGCTCTTAGAGCAGACTGGCCTCGAATTCAGAGATCAGCCTGCCTCTGCCTCCTGGGTGCTGGGATTACATGTATGTGCCACCACTGCCTGGCTGAGCAGATGTGCTTTAATAGTTCACTGTTAGACAGATCCAGCGGAAGTCAGAAGTGACCAATGTCTATGGGGTATTTGAAAATAACTCAGGAAAAGAAGAAACTCTGGGTTAAAAGATTCTGGGTTTCTTTTTTCTTAAAATAAATTATCTATTTAAGTGTAAGTACATGTGTATTTCTTTGTATGTATACCAAGTCTGTGCCCATGGAGGCCAGAAGATGGCATCAGATGCCCTGGAACTGGAGTTACAGGTGGTTGTGGGCCTTCTGATGAGGATTCTGGGAACCAAACTCAGGTCCTCTTTAAGAGCAGCAAATTCTCTTTATCACTGAGCCATGACTACAGGCCTTGGGTTTCTTTTTCCTTTTCTCTCTTTCATTTGTTCTTTTATTCTTTTAAGCAGCATCTTGCTATGTAGTACAGGGTGTCCTTGACCTTGTAATTCTCCTGTCTCGGCTTATTGAGTTCTGGAATTAGAGTTGGCATGTGCAACCCGGCATGGATTTGATTTTTTTGTTGTTGTTACATTAAACACACACACACACACACACACACACACACACACACACACACGATGATGGTTATGTTCCTTTGTTACACAATAGCAACACATCTTAACGAATGGAGATGGATACACACACCCATGACATCACAGATGTAAACCACACACATCCATGTGTTTACCATGCTGTACACACTAACCATACTCAGGAAACTTTGCTTTGAATACGTAATATGTTCATATGCATAGAGACATCTTTAATTTTTAAGTCCATTCTATCCATCTCCTGTGATTGTCTTCCAGACAGGACTAAAGTCTAAGGAAACATATTAAACCTCCCCCCTTCGATTCTTCTCTTCGGACAATCTTCCTCATGAAAAGAGCGCCTGCTTTCTCTCCCAGCCGCGAGGCTTCCACCACCCAAGTGCACCCAGTTTGCCCACTCAGTTAACTTCTGAAAGCCATCTGGGTTATGGCCAGTGATTTATATTAACGTTTGTGCTGCAACGAGTAATCTTTTCCTTGGCTCATTTCACAGGTAGGCTGGCATGCAGCTGATGGTTAGCCCCCCTCTCAAAAAAGCCAGTGTGTCCAACAGTGTGTGTAAGTACTTCAGCTTCGTATGGTTAAGTATCTCTCTGAAAAGCTTGTGCTCACTCACTCCCATCAGCAATATTAGTAAACTATGTATTACATAATTATATATAGATATAAATCATATATATATGTATATATATACATATATATATATAATATAGCCCCAGAAAATATTAGGAAGCTTTTAGATTTTTTAGAACTTTTACAGACCTTAGAACATACTTTCATTTGTACTTCTGAGGGCAGTAGACTCCTGCGCATTCTTTTTTAGCTGTGAAGCCATTTTTTTTAATGTTGGCTTTCCTTTATTTTTCATGTGTATGTGTGAATGTGTGCGTGTGTCTATGACGTTCACATGTGTGTGTGTGACGGCAAATTGTGCATGTTAACAGCCAAAGGTCGACTCTTCCTCAGGAGCTGGTGTGTGTGTGTGTGTGTGTGTGTGTGTGTGTGTGTGTGTGTGTGAATAAGGTCTCTTATTGGGACCTGAGGCTTATTGATTAGTCTAGGCTGATTGGCAAGTGAATCCAGGAATCCTCTTGTCTCCCTCTCCCCAGCACTGAAATTATAAGTGTGTATCACCATGGTTGTTTTTTTTTAACATGTTGTTGTTTCTAGTGTGTGCATGTGTGTGTGTGTGAGAGAGAGAGAGACAGAGAGAGAATTTGTGTGTGATGCATGTATAGCCCTCTCTCTAGCCCCATATGTGGTTTCTTAAATTGTTGCTGGGGGTCAAGCTCCATTGTTATGTTCGCTATCTTACTATTTGCCTCTACCTGTGCTTCTTTTCCCTTTATCAGGTGAACTGTTATGGGTATGGCGGTCTTTTTAAAGCCAACAGAAACAAACTTTATAAACTGGGGTAGACATACATGGGACCTGGGATAGGAATAAAGATTTTTCTAGAAGCCTCGTAGCCTTGCCCAGGTCTTCATCAGAAGGCCTGTGTCTGTTCCAAAGGCCTTCTGTGGCAATAAGGTAAAGAAGGCGCATAGCAAGTGCTCACTTATGAATGATGATAAAGTCCTGCTTCTCTTTGTATATGACATGCCTGGCAAGGCAGCAAGACACCACCGATAGCCAAGGACAGAAATGACCCACTCCAACCCTGGCCTCTCTTCTTTGCTACCTCTTGGGTTTCAAGGGCAGGTTACTTAACTGATGCAGTGGATCCTTAGGGAAGCATTTGTTACAGGCTTCTGAGGCAAGCAGGAGACATTAAAAAATGGGACATGATACTTGGTCTGGACACAGAGGGATCTAGTCAGTTGAGAGTAGTAGTGTGGCTTTATCATACAACCTGACAAACGTGTCCCCAGAGTTAGAACTGAGCATCAGAGACAATTGTCCCACAGATACGAATAATGACCCAGAGATGTTAAAAGTACTAACTAGCTGGCTATTGCAAGGTTTCCCTCATGATCTAAAGCATGGCAGGTATTTATGGATCTGGTTATTTATATTTAACTAATGCTGGAGGCACCAAATTGCTTACCCTATGTTCAAAGGTGGCCTCTTGCTCACCAGGGGGCTCTACTTTCCATCCCAAGTTCTCAGAGTGGAAGGGACAGATTGAGGTAAAAATCAAAGAAAAGGCACTCCTGCAGCTCCTCATTGTCATGAGCTGCTGTCCAGGGAAAGGGACAGGGGTCTGGTTTCATCTGTCTTTCAGGGGTGCCTGTCATGTTGTTTTATAACCTGGAGGCTGTTAACATAGGGTTGCTCAGTTTATCAAAATTTCTCAGGCCGTAGGCTTATAAAGATATTATATTTTAGTCGGGAATTATGCATGCATGCATAATGCATACATACAACCACACAACCACACATATGCACATACACTGGAGAAAAAAAAAGTCAGTCTACACACACAAAGAAATATAGGCCAAGCATGCCAAAGGTACCATCTATGCAGAGCCTCTCTTCACCGGCTAGTAATGGCCTCAGGGGCCAGCAAAGTGGAAAAGAACAGGCTGGAGAGCTGTCTCAGTGGGTAAAAGCATTTGTTCCTCTTGTAGAGGACCCTGGTTCAGTTCCCCGCACCCACGTGGCGGCTTATAACCATCTGTAACCTCAGTTCCAGGGTATCTAGTTTCCTGACCTCTGTAGTCACAAGGCATACACAGGGCACGTATACATACAGTTAGACAAACACTCATAAACATACAATTATACACACACACATAGGCATATTATGTAGGCATGTAATCCTAAGTGAGGGAAAAGCCGAAGATTTAAGCTACACATGGCGGCTCATATCTGTATGAGGCTCAGACATGAAGGAATCTGGGGCAGGAGGGCATCCTGAGTTACCAGGCTACACAGCAAGAATCTCTTTAAAAGCCTAAAGAATGGGGAGGAAGGATGAATGAGATGGGATGGAGAAGGGAGGGGAGGAAGGAGAGGAGGAGGAGCAGAGGGAGGAATCACCATGTGAGGGAAGGGCTACAAGTTTACCCAGTTCCATCCCCGGCAACCGCCCCTCCACGCCTACTGATAGAGAGTGTCGTCCTTGCCCTGCTGAGGGGGGAGGGGAGGGCCGCGGAGGACTCCAGAGTGAACTAGCCCTCGCTTGGCTTTGCAGCTAGTGCACAGGATTTGAAAATAATAGTTCTTTGTGATCGCAAAGCTGGAGAGCAACCACCACAAAGAAGCGCCACACGGGGATGCCTCCGTCTTGGCAGGCGTCATACTCCCGTGACCGTGACCGGTAACGACCGCAGGTACTCGCAGAACACACATGCCTAACACTGATGCCCTTTAAAAAAATCCCTAACCTCCCAAGTCTTTTCTGACGAGAACTCGTGGGTCTGTCCCTGCTCAGGATCAAGGTCGTGCTGCTGCTGCCAACCATACTGCTTATCATCATCTCTACTTTCTTTATCCGCCAATTAAACTATGTGTGTTGAAGATACTGTGCTGAATGCTGCAAAGACATTATTTCATGCCTAACACACAAGTAGGCGTACAAAAAATAGACTAATTAAAGTCTATCGTATATGTTAGGCCTCAAAGATCACAATATCTTAAACCCCAATTTAACAGAATTGGGAGAAAAACCCCAAGAAAAGGAAAATAGCGTTTACCTAATGCGATGGTTAATATTGTTTGTCAGCTTGGTAGGACCTACAATTAGCTACGAGATAAGCCTCCAAGCATTTCCATGTAGAACTGCCTCTACTTCATCAGCTGAAGCAGGATGATCCATGCCCAGTGTGGATGGATGCATTTCACAGGCTGGAGTCCAGGACTGCATTAATATGAGAGAGTGGGCATTCACTGCCTTCTGCCCCCTGACTTCATGCGCCCAACCCCTTGACAACCCTGCCTCTGTGTCCTCTCCACCATGATGGCTGGCACCCTCAGACTGTGAGCCAGAATAAACCCTTCCCTCCCTGAGTTCCTTCTATCTGGTGTTTCCTCACAGCGGTAAGAACAGTAACTAATTTATCTAACGACTATGGCAACAGTAATCCTAGTTTAAAGGATTATCACAACTGGGTACTGCTTAACTGCTTCAATCACGAGGTCATCATCACACCAATCCCTCAAAGGCAACCTGAAGAGGCCTACACTGTTTTGGTCTCTGTTTTCTTGTGAATGAGAAAAGAAAAGCTAACTCGGAGTGATTAAGTGATTGGCTTCAGGTCACAGTTAATAAGTCTCAGAAATGAGATTCATGCTCATTTTAGTTGGAACCAAAGATCACTGATAGATGGCTAATACAGAAGCACACAAACAGAAACGGTAAACGCCCTCAAAGATTTCTATTAGAAATTTATGAGCCCTTCAGTCCTTTATTTAAAAAAAAAGTTCCCATAGTGCAACATTTTATGTTGTTAAAAAAACATTCTCAGAATAATTATGGCAACAAACTTCCTATCCCCTCCTCATCTTTCTGTGTCCTTAAATATAGTAACAAGTATTGCATCCTCCAAAAAAAAAAAAAAAAAAAAAGAAATTATTCTTTAACACTTGAAATTCCTGGGACTAGGAAGGTGTTAATTACCATCTAAAAGCTACATGCATAATAAGACTCCAAAATGTAGATATTTAAAATCCATCTCCTCAATGCTTTAGAAAAAAAAAAATCAACCTATTCTCTTTTGATATGACAGAAAGAAATTCAAGACTATGATCTCCCGCTGTCTATTTACACCATCTCTGCAACTATCAATCCTGGTTCCCTCTGAACAGTGGGTGTCTAAGGTCTCAGAGATGTTTACTCTTTGGGTAGGTAAGAATGAAAAAGGATCAATCCTAAAAGGTTTACACTAAGTGAGAAGAGAAGACCATCTGCTCTGAGATAGCTCGGGGCTGATTTTCCCAGCAGGGGAGCCCAAGCTTTATAAACCTCATTCTCATTAGAGAAAAGGAGAGAAATTGCTGAGAATTCATATAAAGGATTTTCAAGCCCTACAGCAGGTTCAAATGATGAATCTTCTCAGGCAGGTTTTGGTTGCTGGATTATCTGTGTATTGGGGGAGTTTGGGGCTAGTTTTATAAGGAAGGATAGAATGTTTCAACACTTTCTGGTCTTGAAATGTATTCGATGCTCTGCCTCCCGCCATTTGCTCTCACCTGCTCAGATTTTCAATACCATCTTTATGAACCTATTTATTCTGGATCAGCAAAGCCTCCGATGTAAAATGACAGCTCATGGAGAATAAATCTTCATCATCCTTTTGTGCTGAAATGCCAGGAGATTTGAAAGCTAATCCTCTGTGTGCCTCCCGTCCTCTTCTGCCCACCAGATCGTGTCCCCAATGCTCCCGTTACAAATTGATTTTTATTTAACAGAAGCCTTTAGCAGCTCCCACAAATAACAGCACCGTAGTCTTTGAACTATTATTCCTACTGGCCATTTTGCTGCATTCTTTGTTCATTTGCTGTGTTAACAGCTTTCCAACTGGGGACGGACAGGTAAGGATATTCTCAAAGTGAAAGATGATTCTGATGGTCCTGCTGGACAGAGTTAGCCAATATGAGGAGCATCACTTGTCTTTGATCTCCCCCGCACCCTTTATTTTTATTCAAATAAAAACAGATTTAAAAGCTTATTTTCTTATGCCCAAAGCACAAAAGGCTTTCTAAGTTTCTCAGGCAATGCAGAAATCCAGGGGGGAAATGTGGGGGGAAAAAGCCAATTCTTTGAGCAGAAAATAAGCTTCCTATTTTCTGATCTATATTTCCCCAATAATAGGAAAGTCATTTCTCTTTTTTAAAAAATTAGCTTCCACTAGAGACCTCAACAGAAGTCTACCTAACAACAGGGCAGTAAGATGCTATGAGGAGTAAAGAAGGACGTGATTCACAGGGGGATTTTAGAGTTGAGATACACCATTCAAACATCCCAGTAAATGGGAAAATGCATAGGAGGTTTGATGGAGGAGAAAACCGATCTCATACACTGATTAAGAGAACATTTTACATGCTCTCATCATGTCAAAGAGGACACTTAGGACAATGGGACTCAGAGTTAAATGACTTCCCAAGGCCACAGAGCTGGCTCCTGATAGGGCCTACAGTAGAATCCAGTCTAGTATGATTTTTGCACTTCTTCCCAAATTATGGAGGGTGGACATTCACAATCAAATCAGTATTCTCAAAACATCTGACAGTGGGCTCACCACACATTGTTCCTGGCTGACCCCTGGAACACTGAAGGCTGCAGTTTGTAAGAATTCTTTATAACAACTCAGGTCACCCAGTTAAAATGACACAGTGCGGATTAGAATCAAGTGTGCTTACAATAAAAGGTCACTGGTTACACTGACACACATTTCTGTTTCCCATTTATTGTCCGAGTGAGTCATCCATGGAGCAAACAGTGGCTTCCTCCAAATCTCCTTAATAATTAGGGAAATAATTCTCAGATCTCCATTTCTGCAATGTTTTGGAAAGGAAAGGATCTGACCTTTCAAATCTATTTGGTAACATGGCTGAACCAATTCTCACTGCACATTAAGGCATGAGGCATCCTCATCGCAGTTTAATGAGTTCTTCTGAAAGTTACTGTAGATGAGAAGTCATGATTCTTTCTCTAAATGAAACAACAAAAAAGCCTTTTGTAGTTGAGCACATAACACATTGTATGTGAGACACGTTACCTCTCAGAGCGCTAAGAAAGACAGAAATGGATTCCAGACAATACTGAGTTCTGTCCTTATAAAATGTCCAGGACCAAGAAGTGTGTGTGTGTGTGTGTGTGTGTGTGTGTGTGTGTGTGTGTGTAACAGGAAGTGTTTAATTCACACAGTATTTTATCTACATTAATTATAGCTCATAAATGTATAATAAAATCTTGCTGTATTCTAACCTGTCATCAAATTAGGAAAATACACTTTTGTCTTTTAGAAATTATTTTAGTGTGTGTGTGTGTGTGTGTGTGTGTGTGTGTGTGATGTGCATGTATGTGCTAGTATCCTGGGAGGCCAGAAGAGTGTATCATAACCCCTAGTGCTGCAGCTTGAGTAGCAGGCTGTTGTGGGTCTAGGATATAGGCCCTAGAAACAATCCTTTGGAAGAGCAGCAAAGTCTCTTAATCACTGAGCCATCTATCCAGCCATGAAAATGAACTTCTTACACTGTAAGGCCATTAGGCTTCCTCACAGCTAGTTTATTTTTTTTTTTCTTATATGTATCATCAGGCTGCTGAGTTGTGTGGGGCTTGGGGAACATTCCAGGCCCCTTAATAAAATAGCAAAGGGCCACGGCATCTGTGTCCACTTGGAAAAAAAAATTAACATTGGCAATGTAGCCTATTACTGATGGATTACTGACGGATTGAAATGATAGATAGCCTATACAAGTGAGCAGCTCTGTGCAGAGTTCATCACTCAGAGTGGTTGGCCAGCATTATGCTGGAGATGCCTGCATCTTAGTCAATACCACAAAGTATGGCATACTGAAGGGGTGGAATAAAAATTGATGAGGCAGATGCTTAAGCTAGGCTTTTGTTATTCAAAATAGTGATATTTAAATAACCATGCAAATTGGCAAATTTATTACAGATGCCATAAGACTCCAGGAACTCTATAACTTTTCCCCTGAGCTGTAGCACCTGAGGTTCTGCTAGTTGTGAATGGCCTTAGGTCTAACAAGTGAGGGAGAAGAGCTTTGTGTGTGACACCCACTCCACAGGTAAGGTAATTCGGTCCTAGAAAGTCGTTATGTTGACCCTGAGCAAAACTTTGCAGAAAGATTTGAGTGGAGTGCTTTGAAAGGCTGGCTGACACGTCACTGAGTCACTGGACTATTCATGAGTATGTTCTTCTGTTGACCAGTAAATGTGAGTTTCATAAAAAAAGGCTATGCGAAGTAGAACTTGTACCCCTTAGATTCCTGACTTTAGCAAATCGTCACCCCACACCTCAGCTACTTTCTGTGACTTCTGCTATCAGTCACTGGGCTCATGAGGAGCAGATGTAGCAGGAGCCTGGAAGCAATGGCTTCTAAAGAATTATAAAACCCCAGGAGATTCATGCTGAGAGCCAGGACAGGCAGAAGCCCAGGCAGCCCTAGAAGAGGGAAGTTCACAGGCAGACAGAGATAATTTCACAAAGTTCTGATAACTTATCTCACATTGGAAATTTCTATATGCACAGTTCATGCATAAAATTTTTAAAGACTTATTTATTTATGTAATTTATGCATATGAGTGCTCTATTTGCATAAATGCCTTCACACCAGAAAAGGACATCAGATCACATTATAGATGCTTGTGAGCCACCAACTGGTTGCTGGGAATTGAACTCAGGACCTCTAGAAGAGCAGGCAGTGCTCTCAACCAATAAGCCATCTCTCCTGACCCATCCCTCGCTTTTGTTTCAACTTTTCTATAACTTTGTAAGGTCAAAACTATAAGAAAAAAGGGTGGGAAGCTAACAGTTTTGTTTTGTTTTTTCTTTTTTGTCTCCCCAGCTCTGGATAGACTTGTAAATAAACCACAATCAGGTGCCATCTCCCACTTTTCTTTTGGGGTAGCAGTGAGCTGAGGACCTCACATTCCAGTTTCTGCTAACACTTCACTGTACACATTAACCTCAGTGCTAAGGCCAACCTACCCATTCTCAGTAAATTTTCAGGACTTTTATAAGTCAGTTGCTTTTGTCTGTTCCTTTGCTGGCTTGTAGTGCTTGAGATGAGGCCTGGGTTGGCATCTATGCTAGGCAAGCACTCAACTGGTGAACTCCCAGCTTCTCCCAAGTTCTGACAACTGTAAATGTAAAATGTTTAAACATACAAGTACATTTGTGGCAATGAATTTTGACAGCCATCTTGCTTGGACTCATAAACACGGAGGGTGCTCGTGAGGCACGCCTTTGGGGTGTCTGTGATGGCATTTCCAGATAGTTTTCGCAGACAGGAGGGGAGCCAATGCTGAATGTGTCCAGCACCGTTCCGTGGGCTGAGACAGCAGACTGAACACAAACAGGGCAAGCAGAGAGTGAAGGGAGCAGCAGGTTCGGTTCACCGCTGTCTGCTTCCTCCTCTGTTCAGACAGCGGCAGCTCTCACAACCACAGCTGTGAGCTGCTCCTGCTACCAAGCATTCCCCACCAAGAAGAATGTGATGGTTATCAATTGCCAACTTGACAGAAGTTAGAATCACCCGAGAAATGGACCTCTGAGCATGCCTGGGATACTATGGGTAGCGTAACTCCCTAGGGAGGATATCCTGCCCATACAGAAGGAGAGAAGGAAAACAGAAATCTACCATGCATACATTCATTGTTTCCATCTAAGCAGTGTGGCCTGGTCAGCTGCTTCGAGTCCCAGCTGCCATTGTGTCCCTGACATAAAGGACTGTACTCTGAGCTAAAATAAATCCATTTACTTTTAAGTTATTTTACCACAGCAACAATAATAGAAATTTAGACAAAAGTCCATGCCCTCAAATAATAATACAAAACAAGTCTTTCTTCCCTTCAATGGTATAGGCCATTATTAAAGAGAGGGGAAAATAACTAGAACACAAGGGCAGCTGACACGCAGGACTGGTGCGCTCCCTGAGTTCTGGGCAGTGCTATCTGATGTGGAGAAACTAAGGGGACTGATCATATGGCAGTGCTCTAGTGGGCATCTCTTCCTAGTTCTGAGTTTAGTGACATCACACAGGTCCTTGACATTGGACACGGTGGGAAGAAACATGCTAGAAAAGTAGGTTCATCCTACAAGCTACAGTCTTGTTTGGGCTCAAGGCTGGCTACTAAGTGTTTATTGTAACTCTAAGGGTATGCATGGTCTTCCATAGGGAAGACTCTGCCTCCTCGACATATTATTCTTCATGACCCCACTATCGAAGAGGGCCTACACTGTCATGCATGCTGGTCAACCAAGACTGACAGGGCACACTCACTTTTGAAGCAGCTGGGTCCACTAGTCTCTGGCGGTGTCGAGCTGAGTTGAAGTGGCTCTTCGGAGGCTGCCCTTCCTGACAGTGAATGGAAGATGGGAAATGAACGAGAGGTGGGAAGGGGAAAAGTGGGCATGGGATGATGGGAGAATGGCCAGAAAAGGAGAGGGACAGTATTTAACAGTTCTGTACTTTGGTTCAGCTGAATATCCAATAAGCATGCACACTCAAACAAACCCATGCCATGTTCACTCCCACAAAATCACATAACCCAGGCAAGTCATTATGTAAAAAATAGCCAATATACACATTTATGTAATAATGCCACAAGCCCATCTCCAGATTCAGATATTCCTCAGCAAATGTTTCTTCTCCTGTCAGCAATCATACTAAGAAAAACTAGAACACCATTTTTGTAAACCCAGATTCCAAGTTCCTAAGAAAACGATATTATGGGTCTTGTTTACAGTCAGACTTCGTACCTAGCTGATACCACCTAAATGTCATAGGAATCAGAGTTTTAACACATATACTATATATACAGATGGACAGATAGACAGACACACACACTGTATACACAAACACACACACACACACAAAAAATATTTGTCCT
Organism: Psammomys obesus; assembly: GCF_907164565.1. Lineage (NCBI taxonomy): Eukaryota > Metazoa > Chordata > Mammalia > Rodentia > Muridae > Psammomys > Psammomys obesus. Next base: position 2,334,186 of record NW_026586463.1, read on the forward strand.
AGAAGCATCTCTCTCCATCACCCTAGTACTACTCATCTTTTCTGACAATCATCAATAACATTCGCTAAATGTGAATTATATTTTATTAGTTTAAACTGGGACCTACATTAAGTTTATTTGGTAAATGTACAGTGAAGAGTGGTCTCTCCTTAAACCAACTGTTAATGGCCATACAGAAAGAAACAAACAAATAAAGAAGAAAGAAAGAAAACAAATGGAACACACAGAAAGCTTAATACTTACTCCCTCATTATATAATAAACACACAAATATACAACCCATGGTTCTACCTTTGAAAGACAAAATCGGGAAAAAGAACTTCCATAAACAATGTAGAGCCCACTTGCATCTTTCAAAGCTATACAATAAGTAGTAAATAAGAATTTAATAAGGGAATGCTTTCTCCCCACACATACTCACTGAGTATCAACCCCAGGGATGGCAAGATGAAAATCAACAGAGAGGGTCTCACAAAACCTCTGGGCTGGGCAACAGGCACAGTGGTAGGAGCTTGTCAGGCATGTGCTAAAACCCTCAGCTCACTCCAAGCAAAAAATTACCTCTGGGTTTCCGAGACTCAGTCCATGGGTCAGAACAAGCAGGCAGCAAAATGACCCTGAGATGAAAAATAATATTTCCTCAACTCTATTTTCAAAAAAGGGAGGAGGAAAAAGAGGAAGATGCTGGGTTTACTAGCACATGCCTTTAGTTCCAGCACGCCAGAGGCAAAGGCAGGTGGATCTTTGTGAGTTAAAGGCTACCATGGTCTACAGAGTGAGTTCCAGGCCATCCAGGACCACAGGGAAAGCCACTGTCTCTGAAAACAAGTACTTTTAAAGGAAGGGTAAAGGCTTACAGATGTCATGGGTGGTGTAGAAATTACGTCTTTTTTTTCCTAGCAATAATTTCCTCCTAGCAAGCACTCTGTTACATTTAAGTCACACATCAATCATACCCACTTGAATTGCCAGCAATCCCTGCCACTGAGTCTACAGCATAGCACTCAACATTCAACAAGCAGACGCATAGGTCAGTATTATTATTTTTGATTTCTAGAGCCTACTCTGCTAATATACATCTTTTCACTGTCCTTTAAAAAAAAAGTGATGGCATAGTCTTGGATCTAGCTGGTCTTGAATGTCTCCCAATGCTTTAATGACAGAACTGATGCAAACAAGAAGCTAAATGTACTCCTGCTCTCAACAAAATCAATACCTTTTTTAGAGGAAGAAAAGGTTTTTTGTTTTTTTGTTTTTTTTAAAGAATAGCAGACTACTTAATTTGATAATTTCAAGATTATCATTTAAACCTAGTAGTTTATCAGAATGGAGTTTCAATGCTTTTTCTTCTTCTCTGTAGACAGACGTTTTATCAAATAAACCGTTCTCTGCATTAATAGATCTAGAAGACCCCCACCCTGATTGACCTCCCTTTGGAGTGATTACAGCTGATTTAAGATTCCAATGCACCGTGTCTGGCTCCCTTACATCAGGGGGAAAAATTAATCTCAGCCTTAAATATACAATTATAGTCAATGTGCAAATTAACTAAATTCTGAGCCTGTGGTTTATTGCTCTTCTTCTGACTCTGAGGTGAAAATGTTATCTTTTTTTAATTAGCTAATTGTACCATGAACTCAGCAGGAGGCAGACATGGATATTAAACCTGAGATCTGACTCCTTAAGCTCCCGCTTGGTAGAAGGCTGGCTTAGAAGGAGCACACGCTTCCTTTGGGAGGTGAGGGCTTGTGGCTTCCTTCCTCATTTATCATCAAGACAATGAATCTGTAACAGCGGACAGCTTGCGATGAACAAATAGGTGTATGAAATAATCAATGTAGTTACACAGAGACTTCAGTCGTACATCTTAATAGAAGCCGAGGAAGAGCCTGCAGGATTAATGTCATTTTAATGAATTGCATGCGGAGTGAAAATGAAGGAATTGTGAACCGCTCAAAAAGTTTTCCTCCGTGTGATTTTAAACTTTACCATTAATTTTCAATAAAGTAGTCACGCCGTGTTTTCATGGAAGTTGGGGAGTTAAGCTGCTCCTAGGATCCAGAGTCAGTGACTTGGAGACCCTGTGCAGCGAAAGAACATTAGACCCTAGACCGGAGATGGACATCTTGAGAAAGGCTTTGTTCAGTATGAACGTATGCCTTCTTCTTCATTTTCAGGGACCATAACTGAATGGTTTTCCCTTCCTTTTTCCCCACTCTTACTACTTAGCACATATGGGAGGGGCTTAAACAAAGCACTGCCTAGGTTAGTCAAGTAAGCATAATTGCATCATTCAGTTATGCAGTGGAGTGTGTGTGTGTGTGTGTGTGTGTGTGTGTGTGTGTGTGTGTGTGAGTCTGGAGATAGAACTAAAGGTTACACATACACAAGCCAAGCATTTTATTACTGAGCTGTATCACCAGCCTGTATTTCACACACCTTTTTAAACAGCAGATAGAGCTCAAACAGTTTCTCACAAAATTAACTTCCCTACTATTCTGACTTAAATGCCAAAAAGTTTGGATATTGAAAACTTCATCCCTATATTCACATATTCATGATATTTCAAGATGGAGCCTTCTGGAAGGGCTTATGATTAGATGAACTTGCCAAGGCTGGACCCCCATGATGGCTTTAGTGACTTTATATCACAGAAAGAAAGATCTGAGGTGGCACATTTGCCCTGTCTCACGATGGGAGGAGGCAGCAACAAAAGCCTCAGAAGCTGCAAGGGGCAGTGCCATGCTCTGACCTCCCAGCTTCCAGACAATGAGCAAGGAAATAAATAAAAATAAACAAAAACTTATATTCTCTATAAATTACTGGTCTCCGCAATTTACTTACAGCCACAGTAAACAAATTTGCTTAAATCGTTTTTTTTTTCTGTTGTTTTTTTTTTTTTTAATTCAAGAAAAACATTGAACTCTATCACTCATGCCAACTCTGAAGACAAACTCTGTGTCTACATTTTTCCTCTCATTTGCTAAATCCCAAGAACTGGCTTCTCTTTCTAAACAGCAGCCCTCAGCATCCTGGTATCTGTCACTCCAGACTGAGGTATCAATCTCCTGATACCATTTACCTCCTGCCTAATGGCATGAACATCAGCAAAATAACAGATTGGACCTGGGTGGGCCCCACAGGGTTCTCTGAATTAAATGGCTTATTTACATATGCAAATCATAGGTCTTCATTGCAAAGAGCTGGGAAGGGGGGCTTGGGGAGCAGAATTCTTCACCATTAGCTTCAAGAAACAAGCACATTCCAAATTTGCTTAGGTAGGCCCAACTGAAATAATTCTGCTATGATAACCACTAGTAACAAAAGTAGCAATCCTCAATTATGCAAATAAACCATTAAAATGACAAAAGAAAGAGAGTTGATATGTGCATAATGCTGAAATTTAATGAGACATATTTCATTTGATGGTAAATGCTCACACCAAGCCTTCACCCATTCGATAAATTGTTTTAGAAATTATTAACATCCCTTAACACTACACATCATACTTTTAAAAGAAATTATTGTTCCCTTGACATTGCAGATCTGATAGCTTGGTACTTTAGCCTAATGTGCAACACATAAACATATTTACAAGAATGCCTTGTAGAAAATAATTCATAGGGTATGGAATAATGGGTACCCAGTGATTTAGTTGCTTACAGCCAACTATTTATAAAAGTCTAATTCTTTAAATCACATGTAACTTACTCTTTCTTAAAATAAGAGCCTCAAGGAAAATTTAAAATTAAGTGTACCTATAATTTTGGCATGAGTCTCATTTTTCAAAAACCTATCCTTAGATATTTCCAGCCTCGAAATTTAAAATAAGGAAGGTGGAGGGCAGAAAGCCAAATAATAGATCATAAATTGTTTAAGGACTCCTAAACTACTTTTTAAAAATCTATGCAAAGTAGTTTTTATTCTAGAAATAATCACATGCATTCTGAGAAGGAAGTAAACTTGTCCACCCAGGTCTGAGATGGTCTTTGTCTGTGATAAAAACACTTTATTCCTAATCAAAGTTCTTATTAAACACTATACTTAATTACAACAAAGTTTATTTCAAACAGACACCACTAAAGAGGCCCTTGAATGTCCGTAAAGCAATCTAGATAGGCTCTCACAAAGTAAGAATACTCCATGAAAATAAATTGATTGATAGAATTCATAAGCCAGGGAGATTGAACAATTATTAAGCATATCAAACAGGGATCAGGAACACTGAAGGAATGTATCACCTAAAAGTCATGGCACGCTTTCCATTGGTGCATCATAGCTTTCTAAGACACACAGGATTCATCACATAATAATTTATGAAAACTTCTAACATGAATAATACTGTGAAGAAGAGAGCAATTCTTTCAAGTTCTTTCAAAGTCAAGTTTTCAAAATAGGTCAAAAGGCAAGACGAGAAGCCAGGACAAGGAAAGGGCTATGTACACCACAAGAGCAGACCCCAGAACTGAGGCCATCTGGGGTCTGCCATACTACCCTACTCTTTAAATCATGAATTATTTCCCCAGTGCTGGAAGCAATGCTTCATCTTTCCTCATCTACTTTCATTCTTTTTAAAACAAATGCTGGCCTCTGTCAGCTAACCTGATGAATGTGACTGGCAGTTAAGTTAGCTTCGTGTTAGAATTAATCCCCAGCACAAAACCACAAAACCAGAACCCATAAAAACACTCACAAAAGGAGTACCCCTTAAGGTGTTGTGAGACAGGTGTCACTTTGGGGAAAAAAAATAACTTACTAATAAAGCATTAGGTTGGGTTCCAAGTCTCTAATCTTTCTTGTATTATTAAATCTTCTACGTATATTCTTATTTTTAAAAAAAGCTTCATTTCAGAAAAATGATATCTTTTAAAATAAACCAACATTGTGCCAGATGGTGGTGGCACGCCTTTAATGCAAGCACTCAGGAAGTAGAGGCAGGCAGATGCCTGAGTTCAAGGCCAGCCTGGTGTACAGAACAAGTTCCAGGACAGCCTGGGCTACCTAGAGAAACTCTACCTCAGTGCACACACACAACATTTTAAATTATGACAAGGAGCTTTATGATAACATCTTGAAATCATGGCTTTGTACTAGTCACATTTTGTTCCTAATGCATTTTAAGAATATAATAAATACTAAATTAAAAACATCTGTGCACTTACTGGTACTATTCTATATGTACTAAACAGTACTCTTTAACAGTGTCTGTTGAAATCAGTTCACTGTATTTTGTGTTTAGTGAATATTCTAGTTACTTTTCTTATTGTTAGGAAATACCTGAAATTTTTTTCAGAGAAGAAAGGTTTTCTGTTGGCTCAGTACAATCGAACACGGACATTGGTGTCAGGAGCGCAAGGCAGCTGGTCTCATCGCATCCATATTGAATGATAAGTGTTTGTGGCTTTGCCCTGGCCACATTGGTGTTGTTCCCAGGGCTCTCCAAGCGCTTCCAGATCTGGATTCGCAGGCCTGAACTTACTGGAGAAGTTTCCCCTTACATGTTTTGTTTAAATTCAGGGAGACACATATGAGTCCCTTCCTCACCCCTTCCTCCTCTATCTTAACTCCGTAACATAACTGACACAATACGGCAGCGATTCTCAACCTGTGGGTTCAGACTCAACTTGGGGATAAAACAGCCCTTTCACGGGGGTTACCTAAGAACGTCGGAAAACACGGAGATTTACATTACGACTCCTTGCAGCAGCAAAATTACAGTTATGACGTAGCAACGAAAATGACTTTATGGTTGGGGGTCACCACAGGAGAAACTGTATTAGAGGGTCGCAGCACTAGGAAGGCTGAGAACCATTGAAGTATGGACGTGCCTGTCTCTCCTTCCCTAAGCATCACAAAACCAGAAGGCATCTCTCATTTGTTCTCTACCTGGTCCAGCTGATGTCTTTGAATACTTTTTAAATCGGCGAGTGACGCAAAATTTTTATATATTCAGTACAGAGTTACATGCTTAGAACTGAACCACACCCAGGCTTCCAGGCGGGATCCTGAAGGACTTGGATCCTGAAGGACTTGCAAGGAAGGCACTGTGGGGTTGGGGGCGGGGCCAGAGTGCAGACACAGGAATGCTGACTACCTCTCCAACTGAGGACAGAATGGGAGAGAGCTGCTTCCAAGATCTGAAACAGAGCTGGGAAGAATTCTATAGGACAGCATTCAGTTGCCCCGTGACTTGGGACAAGGTGTGTGTAGGGAGGCAATGGCTCTGCTCTTTCTCTTCTCGCTTCCTTCCACTCTTCTGCTGGGATCGCCACACCGGGCCAATCTCCAACCAGGCACCAAAGCCAGGATGTCTTTGTAGGCCATCTCTGAGTTAGGAAGAGAGGAGAGGACAGCAAGGGAAGGAAGAATGAGAAGTGGGGAAAAGAGGAGTGTGAGACAGGCACAGAGACAGGAAGATAGGAGAAAAGACACAGTGGAGAGGAAGGCAAAGAGAAGCAAGCTGAGCCTCTGAGCCACAGCAACAGGGGGTCTGGCTGCCTCTTTCCTCTGCCAGTCACAGCCTCTTAACCCCCAGACCTCACTTCAAGTCCAAAACTGTTTTGCTGTTTCAGAAAAGCTGTGGATGCACAGAAAAGCCTGCGCGTCTGCTGGGGAGAGAGGAAAACAATTTGAGTAGAAAAGCCACCTAGTGCTTTTCTCCCAATAGATTTCACTTTCCAAAAATGCTGAGGATGCAAACTAGAGATTATGCATGAAGCCCATATCTAATCATGGGATTTCTCTTTTGTCAAGGTTTCACAATAATGTGATTCTCTCGTAGGTCTGCAGTCGCAAGCCAAGAGAAAACCCTGGGATTGAATTCCTGATGAAACCCTTACTTTGAATTCAAATTTGCCCCACAATCCAGGTGTACTTCAATTTGCCTTTTAAAGTTATTCAACATTAAGAAAGGAGAAGAGCCAGTCCGCACGTCTGCTCCTGTCTGAGGAGGCAGCAGCCCTGGCCTTCCCTGAGGGAGACTGAGAACAGTCTTCGCCAGGCCACCACCTAGTGACAGAGCGCTGCCTGGACATTCAACCTTCCTGCACCTCTAGGCATGAGGACAGGGAGGTGTGGAATTCTACAACTTGGTCTAAGATCCAGCACAATAGTATAAAGTTTGCAAATGAGCAAATTCAATTACTGAGTTCATGTCACAGTTCAGTTTTCTTACTAGGCTTCAAAATATGTGTGTTTTGGGATTCACAGTATTGACAACCATTTAGAAAATATTACTGCTCACAGTTGTCCATAGAGAAACATGGCTTACAGCACATGCAACCATCAGTCAATGATCCTTTGTTAGAGCATTCGGAACATTATATATTGATTCAAATTAATGAATTTTATGTCAAAGGCCAGTTAACATATTTTACCACAGACAATAAGTTTATGGATGTAATTACTGACTGGAGCTCCAAAAACAGTACAATTACGCTTCAGCACATACGTCAACCCACTTAAGTCACTTCAAATTAGGAAAAAAAAAATCTAATGAAATCACATGCCACACATTTTTAATGAGAAAAATTACAAGATACCTAAATTAAAAGAACCAATTTTCCACAGGGAAATCTGGGGGGAAAAATGTTTTAGGTAAACCAATTTTCTGAAGGCAAAATAAAAATTTCAACACCGCTCCGAGTTGTACCCAAAGCAAATTACTGCCAGCAAGCAATAAGGTTCTGATAATGAGGCCTGATTAGGGTTGAAATTAAGCAGGAGATACAGCAGGCTCTTCAGAGCTGTTTTGATGGAGTTCATCAGTTTAGCAGGCACGAGGTGAATGACCAGGCTCCCAGGAAAGGGTAGCAGCCTTACAGAGTGGAAGAAGATGCATTTAAATGGCCTCACATCTGGCAGGAGCTCACCACATGCCTTCATTTATAAAAGAGATAACCACCCCCACATACACACACACATGCATTACAGCACTGAACAGAAGACGTGGTCACCATGCCTTTTCTACCAGCAGTGTGATCAGCCTGCGCACTTACATGAGGTACGTGAAGGGTCATCTTGTCTCTCCCACTTATAAACAAGGCCCCAGCATTTATAGGATGAAAAACTTCACACACTTTACACAAACATACAGAGAATTACATTCATGTTCAGATTGCCCTGTTATCATTTTCTATTCTCTAGTCTTTAGTTAAAACCTACTTTTACTGAGAATGGAAAAGAAAACAAATAAACAAAAACAGTTATTTTGGTTCCTTGAGAGAATCCTTTTAGCTTTTAATTTTGTTTTTGTTTGTTTGTTTGTTTTTTGAGACAGGGTTTCTCTGTATATCCCTGGCTGTCCTGAACTCTTTCTATAGACTCTTTCTATAGGCTGGCCTCGAAGTCACAGAGCTCCACCCACCTCTGCCTCCTGAGTGCTGGGATTAAAGGCAGGCAGGCACCACCAGGACAGAGTTCTTTATGGGCAGATGTAGCACGTGCAGGCAGTGCTGAGTCAGGGTAGAGAATGCTGGGAGATCCGTGGTGAGTTCCATACTGACCTTGTGTATGCCTGGCAGAGGCCCAGTTTCTCCACAGGTAAACTGAGGCTATGACAGAGACTCCAACAGGTTATATGACAAAAATAAGACAGGCACACGCCTAACTTGGCTCATCATGTAACTCATGATGGTTATTAGTGCTATACAGGCATCTGTCAGTAATTTCTAATCTATACTACCCTAACACTGGCTCAGTTTACTTCCCTTTACAAATGCCAGGTAACTGTTTGTATGAAGTTTTGAACACTTTTTACATTTCTTCCTAAACAGCAGCAAAACCTCCACAGGGTTTCCATCCCAGGCTTTGTGGGGACCACCAATATCTCCAATGTCCAAAGAACAACTTAATGCAGAGGTCTTCAACAAGTGTCCCTCATCAACCATCTAGGGTAAAACCCAGGCCAGCCCCTGCAAACAAATGAACAGACTTCAGGAAGCAGATGGCACAGAGCTACCTGTGAACACCTGTCAGAAAGCACGGCTTTCTGTTCTCTTCCAGCCTTATATCCTAGCCACAGGCTGTCACAGCATTTCCACTCTGATTGTACCAGACACCCCATGGCCTGCAGAATAGGAAGGAAGCCTTCTACACAACCAATGAACACAATTCTGCTGTTTTTTTAAAAGTCAGAGGGTGGGAAGTGGCCGGAGGGAAATGCTGCAGCCTGGGAATCAAGTGAGGGCAGATGACAGAGAGAGACACATGCAGGAAGTGTCTGGAAAGAAAAACAAGAAAGGCTGCTGATGAAAAAGACTCCGGCTAAAAAGGAAAAGGTGTTCTTTGCCAAGAAAAATGTGCTAATCTTATGCAGCTAAACAAGATATTTAAAGAAACATTGTAGGACTCTTTAATTCCTTAATTCTTAATCCTAAAGCCATACTTAAATCCTGAATCATCCCTAGAACAAAAAAAGTGTACCCCGGGACTCAGTAACTCAGTACTCTGAGCATCACTTGGCTCAATGGGAACCTCATATTTAGGTAATGATAAAAAAGATCAGAATGACATACTTTGTTGCTTCAATCAAATTGAAAAGTCCTTGAAGGAAATTAAAGGTTCTTGAACACACACACACACACACACACACACACACACACACACACACACCGATTACCATGTTCTAGAATCGGCTGCATGCATGAAGGTTTTAAAATGGAAGAGTACCAGGAGGTTAGAAAAATGGGAAGCAAAGAAGGAAAGAAAAGGAACAAACTCAAGAGTAAACAGGCTGGGCAGCCGCAGCCCCAAACCAGCCTTCACACTGACGGGGATGCAGCATGGCGCACAGGCGGTACAACACACTCAAAGAAAAGACACGCTTGACCGGGTGATGATGCAGCCAACAGTTCACTTTGGTCCTTGAAAGCTATATTTTTTGATTTACATTTCATAACATATTCTCCTACCAAAAAAGTCAGATGAATAAAAGCTAATTTCAAAACAAAACCTTGAATTGGCGATGTAGCTCAATGGCACTACGGGTGTTAGCAGACACAAGGCTGTAAATTCAATGCCCAAACATTAATAAAAAATGTATATATATCAAAGTAAAACAACAAAATAATTGATACCCATCAGAAGAGTGAAAATTAAGCACTAAAATGCCATGGGCTGGTGACTATAAGAGAAAACTGTACCCTGCTGGCAAAATACATTGGCTCAGGAAGTTTGCCAAGTTTGTTAGCCATATCGATTAGGTTTGAAAATATATATGCTGGCACCAGGTGTGATGGTACAGGCCTTTCTTCCAAGCACTTAGTAGGCAGAAGTAGGTGGATCTCTGTGAGTTCGAGACCAGGCTGCTCTATATGGCCAGTGAAGGCTATAAAGCACAACCCTATTCAAAACAAAACAAAACAACAAACAAAATGTATGTGGCCAGAGAATTCAGCAAGCCTGCTTCTTGGCCCATATTCTAGATACTCCTTATGAAGTACTATACTTTTGACTGCTCTCCCATAAGCCCCAGGGGGGTGCACTGTTTGTAGGGACTGCAGAGCCTCTAGGTGAGGCTTGCCTGGAGGAAGTGGATCAGTGCAGGGCAGGATTTACAGTTTTAGCCTGCCCTGTAGGCTCAAGACCTCCACTTCCTGTTGTCACTTGCTCCTTCCACCATGGAGCAAACTCTCCACATCCCCATGCCTTCCTGACCATTATGGGCTACCAGGCATGTCCAACCTTTTACTACATAACAACACAAATCTGTCATCTACAAAGTCTATGAGGAAAACAATGTAATTGTTTCAAGTACGTTTTTAGGTTTTTTGTTGGGCTACTTTCATAGAAATCCACGTGGGCCACAGGTTAGAAGTACCTGGGCTTAGACTTTCTAAGCTATGAGCCAAAATAAGCCTTTCCTCCTATAGGTTGGTCCTGTTAGACATTCTGCTACAGTGACAAGAAAGAGAACTATACATGGATGAGCAGCAAGAACACCCCACAGAATGCCCTCTGAAGTACTGCTTGCTTCAAACTAGGAACCCGAGAAACACTTTTTATTGTAAGAAAGGATAAGAAGAAATCATAGGATATTAATATGTAAAAACGAATGCCCTAGCCCTAAATAGACATGAATACATGCACACATAATGAATCCATGTATGTGTAGATCTGTATATATACATACATATATACAGATATACAAACAAATTTTCAGTGACAAAAACAGTTGCAAGATAAGTGTGAAAGGAAAAGAATACAGATGAGATATTTACACGCACACCAAATGGTGTATATAATGGTGGCTGGTTCTCACTGGAAGAGCAGGGAAAAAAATTAAATGTTGGGATCAAGTGCTCAGTCATTTTCATTTCGGTCCTATTGCAACATCCAATTGCACTCATTAAAAACCCTACCCAAAGAAAAACAACAAATTGTAAATATTTCTTATGTATAGATATCAGTTATAGAAGTGATTGTTACATCATTCTCTGAAGTTTTCAGCATTTTATCAACTTTTAAAAAAATGTTTTATGAAACTACCTTTATAACTAGTCAGGTACTGGGCAGCCATAACCCTTATCTAGGTTGATAATTAAAACAAGACATTCCAATTTAATAAACAGCATGATCAAAAGATTACAAAGACAGCACCAAAGCTGTTTTTGTGCAAATAAATGCACAGCATTTGACTCCAGTCAGATAACAACAAAATCAGAATCAAGATCAGGAAGGCCATCCATCCATCAGTGTGCTTCTCCCTGATCGAGACAGCACACAGGCTCTCTAATCTTTTTCTCCAAACAGCACTGACATTGACTGGCCAGTGTGAGGGCAATTAATAATTCTTCCAAACTGAGATCCATATCTCACTTTTCTTCTTGTTCAAGTGCAAACAGTAAAATGAAACAGCACAAAACTTGGAGTAGCCTCCACAGAAAGGATTTATTCATTTAAATTCTAGGTCTTCTGTGCTTCCCTTTGCTGTCCTGACTCCACAGAGGAAGGCCTACCTGTGAATCAGCCTTTAGTCCCTCTCTGTACCTGAGCACAGGTGGCCTCCATGTCACCCTGGGGGTCTCCCTTTTGTCTCACTGAGATGCGTGAACCACAGCAGAAACTTAGATTAAACTGGTACCCTGGATGCAGGCCCACAGCGAGAAGCTGATTCCTATGGGAAAACTATCAAGTAGGGTACAGGAGACAGAGGTGGGGTTAACAATTCATAATGATGCATAATTCATCTTTCCTAGTAGTCTTCAGATGGACCATCCTCAAAGGTTCCTTCAATGTTTCAGAAGGTCGTGGGACAGAGGAATCCTCGCTGCTCACTGTAGTGACCTCATATTGCCTCTCCTTCATCCTTCTCCTCTTCCTTGCATGTCTCTCCCTGAAGCTACTACGTGGGAACCTCTCCCACCACTCCCACCCTCAAATCCTCCCCTCAGATCTGTTTTCAAATCTCTAGTAAGGAGAATGATGTTCACCTAGCTCAGGTTTAGAAGTTATTCTTTCTAATTCATCAAATTAAAACTTTTCTACGTATTTCAGTACTAAATAGCAAGTGGACTTTTAAAACAAAAAGGAAGAGGACACAATCTGGCATGTGTAATGTAACATATAGATAAAGAAAACAAAGTCCGACCTTACAGTCTGAGATGAGCGAAGGCGCTTTCTCTCACTCTTCTCTCTCATACACACACATACACGTGCATTCACATGGATGTACACACACGCATGCACAAAAAACACAAACATGCACACACACATGCAAGCACGTAACTACAAAGGCAGGACATGTATGCAGGACATGCACGCACATGCAGATGTCATGAGGGAGAGAGATGGCTTCTGCCTCTGGAGATCTCCCAGGTTGTTTGATTCCTCTCCAACTGTGGTAGGCTCCATTCACAAACCTGGCATCTATCTCTTTTGTAAAGTCTTCTCCATGAGTACGGGATTCAGTGATTCACTTCTAACAGTGAAAACGGATGAGGTGTCAGATTTGGGATTGTGCTGGGAAAGTCTGTGCCTTTGGGGCCACTGGTCCTCTCTTGAGCATGGTTGTCTTATGTGAGCCTCTTTGGGAAAAGCTAACAAACAAGAAGTACAGGTAGATATTAGGCAACACCTTCACTGGGACTGCGGTCCTCACTGCAGCAACCTACCCTCATCAATAACCACTCAAAGGTGCTGGAGGCGGGTCTTCCGGCCTGTGTGATGGCATCCCCAGCCAGGATCTAATGTTAGCCAGATGAGACCTTAATCTTAGCTCATAAGGTATGTATGAACAGACTATATGGAACATGTCAGCGCCTTCTTCTGGCCTCCACAGGCACCTCCACCACACAGAGTGCAAACACATACAAGTAGGCCCTTACACATGTTCATACACATAAAATAAAAAATGAAATAAAAAGGCCAGGCGCACCTTTAATCCCAGAACTCGAGACATGCAGGAAGGTATATCTCTGTGAGTTCAAGGCCAGCCTGGTCTACATTGTGAGTTCTAGAACACCCAGGGCTACAAGGTAAGACCCTGCCTCAAATAACAAACAAACAGTGAATAAATAAATAATAAAAATGAGATGGTTCTAGTTTTTGTGGAAAATGCTAAGCTTGGTAGCAAACATTTGCATAACTTCCCAGTCATTTTAAATTACGACTTATTCAAGATGCATAGTTCTATATGGCCCTGTATTTATTAGAAGTATAATTAAATTATTCTTTACCAAGACAACACACTTTATGTTCAATGCAAGGTATTTCAAGCTTTCTTCCATCTGCTCAGGACACAAGTATATATTTAGAAAAAAATTCTGATTTTCTTCTCCATGGAACATCCCTATAGGAATCAGGTCCTTTCCTTTTATTCATTCAGTGAACTATTCCCATAGGCAGAAAATGCATGGAGCAGTGAACTGGAAGACGTCATGTCCACACATTCTGTAATAGTTACCAAATCATCTACATGGAAGCGTACATTTTCCTCCCTCTGGAGGGACTGGGTGGCCTCTGTCTAAACTCCATGATTTCTAGGAAAATCATACAGATGTAGCTGATGGAGGTTACTTCCAGCTTTTGTGGTCTCCTCAAGGCACAGACAAGAAAGAACACACTATGAGCAGGAGCACTCTTTTCACCTCTTCAGCAGATGCTTCATTGGTCCTTATTAATTTTATCTTTAAAATATTCTTATACAAAAATTGTAAAAACAACAACAAACATGAAATCACATGACAGAATGAACCAGACTCAAACACGGTTTAATTTTAGAACATACCAACATACCTACAGTGTCATGAGTAGCCTTTGGGAAATGTAGAGAAGCATGGCCACTTTGATGGAGAAGAAAAAAGACACAAGAGCTGGGTGCAAAGAGAAGGGGGTTAGATCTGGGATAAGTTTGGGGTGGTGTTGAGTATGATGAAAACTCACTGTCCCAACTTTTCAAAGAATTCAAAAAGAAAAATAAGCATGGCCATTTAAAATAAAAATGCAAAAAGAAAAGTAAGGTGAACCAATTCTTCAGTGAGGAATTTAAGCATCACACACACACATACACACACACACACACACACACACACACACACACACCCCAGTATGGCTAGGATAGGTAAGTGTACCCAAGGCATGTGATACAGAATCGTAACTGTATTACATCCTTGACAAGGCGGCTTTCTGAAAACACCTTTGTCTTAACCTCCCCCAAGGAAATCCACTCCAACAACATGACTTGAGCAAAAGGCCATTCTCATGAGAAACAACACCTGACTCTTTCCACTCATGACACAGGGCCACAAAGCAAGAAACAGACACCAGAGTCTGTGGAGAAGCGAGTCACTAAATGCCTCGAGGTTAATCTTTTATATTTCTTGTTTACTTATCTGTGAGGTAGAACTGTAAGGCCCAGTCTGGCCTTGAGTGCTTCTGCTCTGCCCTCACCAGCAGCTGGGAAACACATGGGTATGCCATGGCATCAAGTCTTAAGCTGGCACCCCATAAGCATTTCCTCTGCATTTTCATTATGAAGTATTACGTCTTCCAACTCATTTCACAGTTTCTGCATTTCCCTTTCCCCATTCATGAAAAAAGTATAGATAATGAGAATCCTCTTAGGGAGGAAGGACTCTATACCTTTTTGGGGTGCCCCCTGAAGATGACTGACAGATATCTCTATGCATTTTCTTCTTCATGTATGCAAGTGAGCTTGGCGAGTCCATACTACTGTTAGAATTTCTGTGTAAAAAGATTGATTTCTGCTTCTAATTTTGGGAGAGTGATGTAGTCCAAACCATGGATGTTAGTTGTGTGAAATAAATGTCTTTCATCTCAACCCCTCTCTCTAAATCACTAGGGCCAGACAAGAGTATAAGCAATAAGCACAGCACAGAGGGTTAGGAGGCGTGTATTCAGATAGATATACCCCAAGATGTCCAGGGAATTTGCTGTCTCTGATCCTCAGATCTCCATTCTAGAAAATGGGATTAAAAATGCTTAACAAGATCATTTTGAGTGTTAGGCCAATGCACACAGTTCCCGGCAAAGATTCGAATATTTCAAAGCCACCCATCAATATAGAAAGCTACTGTCTGTTTTCAAAATACTTTACCACACTTAGCCCAATACTGTAACTCAAAGGAAATTACTATTCATTAAAAATACTAGGAGGTTAGTTTCCCTGGATTATAGAAGAGGATTCAAACTAAACAAACATCCAAAGCCTTTCTGGCTCTAAAATAAATGAAATCAGGCACCACTTAGGCAGTCTGGAAACAGTCAGAAAGAAGGGTATAGATAGAAACTGTTCTCAAAAAGAATTACTCCACAATTAGCTCCTGCTCGTCTTTAGAAGCAAAACTGCACCCAGGAAATACTGGTACAAATAGAGACTCAACAGAGAAACTGCACACACTGTAATAATCCAGTGATATGTAACCACTATTAAAACCAAAGGGTCTTAGATATGTAGCACAGGTTTTTAAAACATTAAGGAAATGGTAACTCTGAAGAGTCATTTCCCAAGGAATGGAAAAGACAATAAGCACGAACAGTAGCTCACACAAATTAAACTGTCCTGTAAGAGCAACAGCCCACGTGCAAAGAATCATCTGAGGCTACTTGCAGCATCCTCGTGGCTCCTGCTGTGGGTGTTAAATTTTCCGTAACAAAAAACTGGTAACTAACAGGTTGACTCAAATTGCCTGGTGGCCTCATCAATTAGAAGGCTACTCCTGCCCACTCTCCTATTAAGCCTCCTTCAGGAGCGGTCCATGCTTTGTGCTGCATCTTTGCACAGAAGGACATAGATATCAGATCTATGGATGGACGGATGGAAGGATGGATAGTTAGATAGACAGACATACAATAGATAATAGATATAGATGTGATATATATATATATAGATAAGATAGATAGGCAGATAATAGACATAGGTATTATATATATAGAACAGACAGATAGAGATAGACAATAGAGAATAGATACAGATGTTATATATAGATAGATAACATAGATAGATGATACACATACACACATATATATACACATTCATAGACAGACAGGATTGGAAAACAGTTCTTCCACACAAACATCCATTAATTCAATACCAAGTTGGAACATTGTACTAAAATCCCATTTGTTTGTAGGATGATGTAAAAGCCGCCTTAAACATGAAGTCTGAGATTATCACCTATGGGAGACGTTAGTGGTCATGCACCAACATGATAAACACTGAGCAGCAGCAGTGGAAAATACCATTTTCCATTCCAAAAGAACATCCCTCCTACTCATGTACAATTTTTTTTTTTCCTGAAAACCTTAAAGTTGTTTCCATGTTTAAAAAAAAAATAAGAGGATTAAGGTACAGCTTAGTGCTGGAACAAATGTTTAGCTTGCATAAGACCCTCTGTTAAGTACCAGCACCCCTACAAAATTGCTGACAAGAATTACAAACACAAAGATATGTAAATATATATGCACACGCACACACACACACACACGCACGCACACACACACACACACACACACACACACGCACACACACACGCACACACTTGCACACTGCTTTGAATTTGCCAGATACAAACGGACTTCGAATGCCTCTAGGCAGAGCCCATGTGCCCCATTTCCTCCACAAACGCTATCACTCCAGCTTTCCCCCTACTGGTATTTACATACGGATTTTTATGTCTAGTCCTGGGGATAATTTGGGTTACCCTCACTTTCCAAAATATAAACAGGAACAGTTTAGAAATATAGGCGAATTCACATTCTAGAAAAGGGATGAAAACAAAGCAAAACAAATCCAAAAGTAACTGCTCAGTGTGACCAAACAGAGGGACAAGGATCAGGCTTGTGCAGAAAGCCCAAGTGGCCACACTCAAGGAGCATGATATGGCAACACCTCAGTCTTGACCATCCCTATTTCCACAGCCTGGGCCCCATCACCCCATTTCTCTAAAATTCAATATTCTTAGCCAAAAGATGACGTAATTAAGCTAGACTGAGATTTGCTCCCAGCCTTAAATTTCTATGATTTTCTAATTCTAAAGCACCCCAGCAGCTGGAGAGATGGCTCAAAGGTTAAGAGCACTGGCTGCTGTTCCAGAGGTCCTGAGTTCAATTCCCAGCAACCTCATGGTGGCTCACAGCCATCTAAAATAAAATCACATGACCACTTCTGGCATGCAGGCATACATGCAGACAGAATAATGTATAAATAAATAAATATTTTTTAAAAAGCACCCCAGGCTGTACCTAGTGATGAGGAAAAAGGATCTTCTTCTCTATTTGGATTTTTTTTTGTTTGTTTTTTTTTTTGTTTTTTGTTTTGGCTTTTTTTTTTTTTAAACAGTAAAGATCTTAAACTGTTAACCTGGATGGTTAACAGAGGCAATGGAAGACAGATGTGTTAAATTCTTCAGCTGGAATTCTTTAGGGAGTCAGGATGTGCTGAGACAAGAATCCTGAATTTATCATCTTTATTCTGGCTGATGTAACCACCATAAACAATTACCTCATGCCTGTGAGGTAATATGCTTTACCAAAGACCCCATTATCCTATGAGCAGCCCTTCAGACTCTCCTTTGTTCTCATGTGTACCTTTTATCAAATTAAGTTCCTTTGTAAACTTTCTGCTCTTATTACAAAATAATCTAGGATATAGTATCACAATAGAATACCCCAACAACACAAAGAAAATTAAGATCAGCCCAAATCCTAGCCCTTCAAAATAACAGACATTATCTAATTCTCACACACCTGACCACATTGTACATACAACAAGAGAAAGGCCAGTTCTCTTTATCTTGAGAAGTGGATAGACAGAGGAAGGAAATGAAACCAAAAGGTTATGACAGAATCTGATGAGGACAGGATTAGGGGTTGGGGCCATCAGGGAGAGTGCTGGCCCTCACTTGGAGTACTGAATTCTGGGAGAAAAATCATGGAGAGGGAAGAAAAGGTAAAGATTAGACACACAGAAAAGGGAGATAAGGCAGCAAAGAGGGAGGGGCTAAGGAGAGAGAGAGAGAGAATGAGAAAACAGAAGATAAGGGTAAGAAAGAGGGAAGGGAATGGTAGAGGGACAGCAGAGAAAAGGGAGACAGGGCGACAGCGTGCCTGAGGAGGGAGAAGCAGGCTGACCTAGGAGGAGAGCAGAGATGCCTCCTGGCAGCATCTTGATGGGTTAGGGTTGCTGCCAGCCCCTTTCCCTCCTGCTAGGATACGAAGCAGAAACGAACTGGGTGAAACTAGACGGAAGCCTCCCTACCAACTCTGCAAAACACAGTTCAAACTCAACCTCGGGGTTATCAGACCTATTCAGCTGGTGACGGCCTCATCACAAATCAACGGTGCCCCGAAGAACCAAGAAGACCTATAACAAGGGCACCCTCAATCAACCGTCATCGGGATTATGCATGTAATTATTTCACTGAGTCCAGCGAGGTTCTTAATGTTAAGTTGCTTCACGTCAGCAAGGGTGCAAGAAGAGCAGGCTGCTGGGCAGGCCACACAAAAAAGCACATTCTGTGCAGCCGACACTCACAGAGGCACAGTAGGCCCCTGCAAATGCCCAGCTCCACGTATGCATGTGGTCTGTAACGGTGGCTATGGACATATTCAGAGAACATCTCATAAACTCAGTGTGCTGGACAACAGGAGAAGACTGGGAAGAAAAGAAGGAAAAGGAGAAAAACCAAACCAAACAACAAACCGCCCAGGCAGGATTTCCTTCACTGTGTGTTCTAAACCTCATGTGAAAGCATCTGATAGCTGCTGGATGAACGCGATCATTTGGAGCAGTCATGGTTAAGAGGCCATAAAGAAATAAAGCTGTAGGCTGCCTTACGGACTTGTGCTATTTGTCACTGACAAATCATTCAAGTTAAAAATTGTAATAACTTAGGCTGGCTGATCACTGATGAAGCCACGCCTGGTAAGTCTTTACTTGCCACACAAATAGAAACCTACTGCCATTTAAAAGGAAGTGTTAAGAACGCAAGCACACAGATTCCTCAAAGGAAAACATCTTGAGACAAATGCAATTGACAATCACAGACTCACCACCTATTATCATGTCCATTTTTTTTCCCTAACCCACTCAGAAACCGAGTATCTTGTGTAAGACATATTTACATCACGTAATCACAAATATCCATAGAAAGGTTAACCAAGAAAAATGCAAAAGACATTTCATTTTTCAGGTAGTCACAGTGGCCACGCTAACTACATAACAACTAAAAAGTTCTAAGTAATTTGAAAGAGGAGAACTTCTCTCTTAAGCAAATAGCAAGCAAATTAAAACCTCAAACTTCAAGGGTACCTTCTGTTCACGGGACGAACTGAGTCGCATCGGTGAAAGGATGATGACAGATTTGCTTTCCAAGACTCCTATAACGGAAAAGCTCAGTGTGTGTGTGCATCAGGTCAGTGTGACACCGAAGGCTCCGGTCGACTCTGAGGCTCCGCTTTCTTTCTCTCCTCTCCTGGCTGTGCTTTTCAGGTGTGCTGTCAACTCCCCAGAGCACACTGTCTTCAGGTGAGCACTTTTCTGGTACTTCCACTGCTCTGTATTTCCCAGTTAAAACCCAGCAAGAACAAGGACCTTCCCCAGAGACAAGCCAGGGCCTAAGCAGGTGCCCAGGACGGGGGGGGGGGGGGGGGG
>NW_026586463.1:2354397-2409523 GCF_907164565.1 Psammomys obesus
GGGGAGGGGACAAGTCTGCGGATGCACACTCCCTCTGTGTGGTACGTACAGCCATGCGAAGGTGTAACTTATTCAGAATCATTTTCCACAATGAAATTAATGAATTTTCCTCTATGAGTCCCACAGATGTCCCTGTGCAAACAACAATTTTGTGTCTTATCGCTTTTGCCTTAGTCATTTCTCTTTACCAGAATGGTTCGCCACCTACCAACTGCTTTCTGAAAGCCTTCCAGACTCCCAGGAAGTGTTCTAGGAATTTTATACCACAATATAACGTCTGCTGCAATTACATAATTTATCTTTTGAATTGTGAATTAGGCCTCTTTTTCTCTAGGCTCCACGTTATTTCACTCTAGAAACTAACTTCACTTCCACAGACCAAAAGCGCTTCCTCAGACCAATGGACTAAGGGCCATTTCACCCCTCTTCGTGAATAAACAAACGCCCACAGCTGCTGTCCCTCTGTAAAACTGTCACAGAGCTTAAGACTTCTCAAAGCTGTTGGGAGAGTAAAGATGAGTGAACTCATGGCTGTTTCTCAATGCAGCCACACGCAGGCACTGTGCCCCCTTTATCTCTGGTTTTCCATGTGGCATTAATCAGTTTTGCCACTATAATGAAATACTTGAGGCAGGCTGCTTAGGGCAAAAACAAGGCTTGTTTAGCTCATGGTTCTAGAGATTTAAGGACAGGGTGTGGGCATCAGATGGGCTCTGGTGAGAGTATCATGAGAGAGCATTTGAAACAATGAGGCGTTTTTTTGGGGGGAAGATAGAAAGCAGCAAGGAAGAGTGGGTGTGACCAGACTCAGCTAACTCAAACCAACCAAATGGGATCCATAGAAAGGACTTAATTCTCCCAGGACATTCCCCAAGGATCCTAAAGACTTCCCCCTGGGACTCTAGCTCTGAAAGATTCCATCAGCTCAGATTCCCACATCTCCATATCCGAGACCACACTCCAAACACATGGACCCCTGGACACATTTGAAGCACAGCACCCGCTATTCTACCTGAAAACTTCTAGGGAAATTGTCACGGTTGGCTAGCCTGCTGACCTCAGTGAGGCAAGCAGTATGAAACCATCAAGGATGAGGTCAGACCACTGTGACTGTAATCCAGACATCTTGGATGCTGTCTCTTACTAACTCAGTGAACTGATGATAGGCTAGGCAATTCTGCCTCTTCTTCCCCCGAAAACCTAAAAAAGCATCCCCGCCCCTCCCAGGGCTTCAGTAGAAATAAAATGAGATGACACATGTAAAACTCTGTGTCAATAAAATTAGTATTCAAGACTAGGATTGTCATTTTCAAGAGCATCCCTAAAGTCCCAGTGGAGAGGAAGACCAAATATACACTGTCCAATGTATAACTATTTACTAACTTACCTGCCCCTTCAGGAAGTGTCCCTGAACACTGGAACTATTGTGACTCATTTGATATTAGTCTTTCTTCCCTGCTTATGGCCATAAGCTTCAGAAGAAATAGCTTCCTCAGTTGTGTCATTTCAGTCTCCATCTAGCGCATAGTAGAGATAGGAGACCACGGATGTGCGGAGGTCCCCACCCCCTTCTGCCTCAGGTATTTACTGCAGAACTTCCTCCCTTCCGTTGACATTAGAATGTGATTCCAATAACAAGAATTTATACAATTCTGCACTCAAAACATGAGCACTGAAGTACCCTGCTCTACATATCAAAATTCCCGTGAATGTTTTTGTTTCCCCTGAGTAACCAGCCCTTCCTGGAAATAAGAGTCTTCTAGAGTACAAAAAGAGCTGATGAGGTCACCTCTGACACGGCTCCCATGGTTTTATGGTACCTTGTATGATACTACCGCCTGTATTTCTGTCTCTGTGCTGGTTCTGGTCTCATCTCTCCAGACTTGTACATAGTCTTCCAGTCTACCACACACCTCCTTTCAAACTTTCCAGTGAGATCCAGAGCTTAACAAGAACTAGGGTGGAAATCCGTGGCCAATCTCTACCTCTGTGATCATGCCTCCCACAACCCCATCACCGGATAAACATCCTCTTATGTGCTCATGGCACCTGGCACGGCCACCCACTTAACAGGGTAATTACTTTGCGGCTGACCAACCATCCTAGCAATAACTGTGACTGCAATTAGCTTTCCTTCCCCATATCTGGCCATAATCTCCCGGCAGGCAACAGGAATCCAGTCTTGGATGCCCTTGCATCTCCAGCCTAGCAAACCCAAAATTGCACTGCAAGTACCTGTTGGGTGAATGACTGTATGTCCCCAAGAGACTGGCCCAACAATGAGCTGCTGAGAAGGATGTAACTGATGAGGTTCTCCGGCAGAGCTATAAAATCCAAAAATGCTTCCTTCAATCAAATCAACACGATGCTGCATCCCTAAAGCAAGGGTTGTTTTTTAATATGAGTGGAAATAATACTAACTTAGTATATGTCTACGTCTGAAAGTTCAAGGAATAATAAGAGTTCAGGGGTGAAGAGCCCAGGGTGGGAGGGAGATCTGAAGAAACCAACCATCCACAACCTTCAAGCTAACATGCGGGCATACGTGCATGAGTGTGCATACACACACACACACACACACACACACACACACACACAGAGTCTGGACTGGCTGAGAACAGCTGTTAGAGATGAATCCCAGCCTTCACACCAGCTTCCAGTTTAGAACAACCTAAGGAAAGTGCCTGACAATGACAGGAAGGACTAACATAAAGAACGTCACCCTCCTAGTGAGGAGGCAGGAAACGATGCTAGCTAGGCTGCCGCTGTTCACCCAGCTATCTACTTTACCAAACCGAAGGAGGGTTGGGGGACACAAACAGAGCTAACTCATAAAAGTTAGCAAGAGAGGCCAATGCCAGTAACTTAGACATTACCCTTCTGGGTTCTAAACAGGGGCACTGGCACACCCAGGTCCACACATCAAAATTCCCATGAACGTTTGTTATTTTCTCTGAGCAATCAGCCTTTCTGAGAAATGACAGAACCTTTCAGGGAACAGAAAGAGCCGATGAAGTCCTTTCTGACACGGCTCTCACGGAGTGACAGGTCGTCTAATTCAAATGACTGCAAACATTCCTCCCCAGAGATTCTAAGCTTAATAAAGAACTCCATATAAGCCTGTGTTCCTTCGACTAAACCAGGTGTGGGGGAGTCGCCCTGGATCAGGTAAGGAAACCATTCTCTCTTCTCGTGAGTGGGGAAAAAAAGGGCCCTGGAAGACAGTGATTGTTTGGAGGCGGGGGCATAATTGTAGAGCAGATCAAATGACAGGGGAGCCATGTTACTGACATACAATATCTCTCCAGAGAACTTGACAAATGAAAAGTCGTGCACGACTTGCAAACACAGGTGAATGGACAGTCCAGGAAAGAATATTCCCTCCCGGGACCACTAATGTAACAACTATTACACGAAGAAAAGGAGCTTTGACATCAAGGCTCCATCTCACAAAAGCCTTTTAAGCGCCATATACAAAAGGGCAAAGCAGCATGAAGTTGTTTTGACTCCTTGCCCATTTCACAGGGAGGGGGATTTAGATAGCATCGATGAGGCACGACCAGGGTAGGTAGGCAAATATGTATATGCAGACACATAAAAGAGTTATTTTGATTGGTTAAAGTTGCCAGGGCTAATGTGGTGTTAAGAGCTGTAAAGTTTCATTCATGAAATTTTAAATAATAGTAATAGGATTTATCTAGACACAAGCAGAACCTAACTATAAAGCACATGAATAAAGAATGTGCATGAATTTTGAATGCTTATTTTTCAGAAGAAAACAAAGAACCAAATGTCTGACTTCTTGGAGTCTCTAAGCATAGCCTGGATTAGCATTTCAATAGCTTCCAAGGTAAGCACTGTGAAATTGCTCAAATGTACAGACTGGCATCTAGCCTCCAACCCAAATCAGCCAATTAGTTTCTATAAAAAGTGGCATCATGAAGTTAATATCCAGGAGCTCAAGACCTGGTCCTGCAGATGCACATCAAGTTATCTCAAGGTAAGGATGTTGGTAACACAGGTTTTCAGTGGAACAAATTCCAGGGTAGCAGCTCAAAGTGCAGACACAGCTTACATGAACAGGAAATGAACACCACACACACACACACACACACACACACACACACACACATGCCACACAAAAGTAACAGAAAAGGAAGAACAACAATAAACGAAAATGGAGAAAACATGAAAAGAGGACTTGAGGTCCAGTGGTCTGACAGAAAGGTAAGCTTGTTTTGTCTCTTTAAAACTAAACCAATTTCAATGCAATCTCCACTACATACAGCAGGTTAACGCGGGCAAGATGTACACAGAGGTACCACGGGACCCAGCCCCTCAACCCTGCCCAAGTCACCTTGTAGCAAGTGGTGAGGCTGAGTGGATCCTAATATGCATTCTGCAATCCTGCAAGGGGAAGCTTTGATGGAAGCCATGCCCGCTGCCCCTGGCCCTTCCTCGGTCCCCTTATCTCAAAACACTAACCTTCCGAAAGCCAGGAGAGGCCCAGTGCTCGGTATCTGAATAACCCTCCCAGTGCTGGGCCCTTCCAAGCACAGCACTGTTGTTCTTTCCTTTCTGCCTTCCCTAGTCTTTTTTTTTGGTTGCTTTTAATAAAAAACAGGGTTATAAGATACCAAGAAGCCCAAAGGATGAGGTGTCAGGCTTGCCTCATAGCAAGTACCTAGAAACTTAAAAAAAAAAAAAAAAAAAAAAAGAATTGAAAGAAATAAGAAGACAGAAGGAACAAGGGAATGTATCAACAGAAAACCTACTTTTACTAAGTGTCCGTTCACATGCCATGGTTAGTGTCACAGTCTAAATGAGTGTATCCTCTTCCTAACCCCAGCCACTCACATGCCAAAGCTCTCACTCCCGGTGTGATATTCACAGGTGGGCTTTGAGTAGTAATGAAGGTTGGGTTAGATAACGGGGTCAGGGGGCTGAGACCAGTGCCTTTACTGACACGAAAGACATAGTGTCTCTTTTCTAAGCAGTCAGCCAGGTAATTAAAAAGGGATGTCCGGCACAAAGTATGCAGGCACCTTGATCTCGAAGTCCTCGGCCTCCTGTGAGGAATGACTGTACTAAGACCTCTCAACCATCATTTTTTGTGTTTTTTTTATTTTTTATATTAATCACAGGTTATTTACTTTGTATCCCAGCCATAGCCCCCTTCCTCATTCCCTCCCAATCCCACACTCCCTCCCTCATCCTCTCCCTGCCCCTTTCCAAGCCCACTGATAGGGGAGGACCTCCTCCCCTTCCATCTGACCCTAGCTTATCAGGTCTCTTCAGGACTGGCTGCAATGTCCTCTTCTGTGGCCTAGCAAGGCTGCTCCATCATTTTGTTCCAGCAGTACAGACACTGAGAAGCCCAAAGGATGAGGTGTCAGGCTTGGCTCATAGCAAGTACCCAGCACAGAAAGTTGCCTGCTTAGGCCTCATAAGTAAATGTTAGTGCTTTCATACAGCAGAGGAAACAGAACAAATGAAAGCAGTGTCCTCCCCCTCTCCTTGAAACTGGCTGAGGTCATTTTACATGTGCCTGAGGTCATTTACATGTGCACGTCATACCTATTTTGAGAACGCCCCTCTGAGTTAAGAATTATATCTTGCTGATAACAAAAGTAAAGCTGTAAAGGAGCGCCATGCCTAAGGGAACAGAGCCAAAGCGTGGTAGGTCAGCACTCAAACAGTAGGCTGGTAGGCCTTGCAGCCACTGCTCTTAGCCACAGGGAAGCCTGTCCTGTGTGTTCGTCTCTGCTGTTCTACACACTGCATACCTCACTGCGAAAGTCAGTACCTATGTTTGCAGGTTTGCAAGAAGAAGGTGAGTCTGCTAGTTTTGACTCCAGCTCTTGGGCCCGATTTAATGAGCAGTGGCTGCCCTGGTCATGTATCTCTTAAAGGAAGTTGCCAGAGACAATTCAGTGAAACTGCATAAGCGAGCATGTGTCAAAACCTCACCTGTGTCACACAGAAGAATGGAAGTGACACAGGTGAGCTGAGAGTCAAGCCAGGGGAAAAGACTTATGTTGACCATGAGGCCACATGAAGGGAATGGATACTGAGTTCCACCTACATGGGAATATATAATAAAAATAATCTACTCTTGCACATCATCAAATTTGACTCATTCTACCATTATGTCTCATAGCTGAATTGCTAAATCATGGGGAATGAATCAGTGAGCTTCACCATTAATATAAAGAATAAAATTTTAATGGAAATCCGAAGATAGTGTCATCAATAGTATTATTCAACTTATCACCACTAAAAGCTGAGAGAATATGTCATAAGATACTATGAAGCTATTATTGTCTCGTCATTAAAAACATGACATGATAAAATCACAGTTGAAATAAATCTAGGTCTTTCTTTTTAAAATATTTTCTTTTTAATTATGTGTCTCTGCGTGACTATATGTGGGTTTATGCACATGAATGCAGGCACCTGTGAAGGCCAGAAGAGGGCATCAGATTTCCTGGAGTGGGAGTTACAGGTGCTCATTAACTAGCCAGTGCAGGTGCTGGGAACTAAGCGAGGGTCCTGTATAGGAACAGTGATCAATCTCTCTCTCTCTCTTTCTCTTTCTCTGTCTCTCTCTCTTTCTATCTGTTTCTTGGTTTCGAGACAGGGATTCTCTGTGTAGCTTTGGCTGTCCTGGACTCACTTTGTAGACCAGGCTGGCCTTTAACTCAGAGAGATCCACCTGCCTCTGCCTCCTGAGTGCTGGAATTATAAGTGTGAGCCACTGCACCCAGCTCAGTAAGCTCTCTTAACCTGGGAGCCAACTCTCTAGTCCCCCATCCAGACTGACTTCTAACTTTGAGCATAAAGTTTTTAAAAGTCTACTAGTCCACTAGTATTTTCTGACATAATCTGTGAGTTGCCAAGGCTTCCTTGAGGGTTTGCTTGTTCTCAACATATGAAACTCAGGAAGTATTGCGAATAAAATAAGCCAAAATTCTCCTGTATTGGCCACTCAAAATAAAAAAAAAAAAAAAGTTGAGTCTTTTTATTATCAATATAACTTAATGGCTTTGTGTACACATTCACAGGTACAAAAGGACACTGGAAAAAGTGTCAGAAAACTGATAAAATGGTCCCTTTCATCACGTGCCTTTCTGAGTTGAACCCTTTATCTTCAATTACAGATATTCCATTCAAATGGAACAAAAATTCCAGCTGAATTTGATGCAATCTCACTTAGGTTTTAAATTCACTCACTGTTTCAGGCAATATGGTGCCCACCTCATCGTCTTCATTTAAGAATGAATTGCTTTTTCCGTTACAGCCTCTCTCATCTGGGATGTTTCACTTTGCTTTTCAAAATTATACTGGAATGTGACTAGCAGGCAAGTTGTCAACGTTGGAAGCAATTTTTTAAAAGAAGGAAAAAAAAACGAAAAGAAAAAAGGATATATATCTTCAAAACTGGATACATTGTTTTCAAGGTGTGACTCTAAAACCATTAAACTATTCTATGCAGTCCAATTCTGGCCATTCCGGCAAAATATGCATTAAGATAACAGTATAATTCTTAAAACTATACTAACATAAATCTGTTAACCCAGGATAATCATAGGCTCTCCTTACTTGTGGTCCAGGTCAATTATTTATTAGGGCTGAGGTCGTAAGACTGTCATCTTGATGAGACTAAAACTATACACACAACTTGTCCCTCTATAGGGATCCCGGGTGGCTTCCACAGGTGCGATGTCTCTTGTCAATATTCATAGCACTCCCTCCTCTTGTTCTTATTTGTCTCTGCTCACTAATCCCTCAAGCCCTTGGAGTCACCTCCAGTCTCCTCCAACCCTGCTTTCCTGATCAGCCACAGGGCACTTGCAGCGGTTGACATTGTCCTAAATTGCCTTTTTAGTACTTCCTCTGTCAGCACCTCAGTCCGCTGCTCACATTACTCCTGACCTGACTCCTGTTTATCCTGCTTCTAGCCTTGGGCTCTTTCAAGCACTTTCCATGATAGCTGCTAAGGGATTTCTGTGCTCTACTCTAAATCCTGCAATGGCCTCCTTACATAAAGTCCAGTCCCTCAGTATGAGACCGTTAATGGAACTCGGTTCTTTGCTTCCTCTTACCAGTGTCTGAAGCTCTTTAAGAAGGGTTTACGTGTCTGTTGGCTAGCTTTGTATATGCTGCAGGTACATCCTTCCTAGAGTTCTTATTGCCTACTCAATACTTATCTGGCTTCCCCTATGTGACAGAGAGATTCAACCACCAAAAAGGTATGGCTGCCATGGCTGGAACTCATGCTGCTTAAAAATTGCTGTCATCCCCACCATTCTATAAGTCTCTCCCATGTCAACCCTACTTTCCATTCTTGCCCTGCCAGAGTCTAAAGGAAAAACAAAACAAAACAAAACAAAAACCAGAAGCATATATTGAAGACAAAACACAGTTTTTTGACACAGGCCTACTCAGTACAACTATCACCACAATTGTTATTTTTGCTGTTAAACATCTCTGGAAAGGAAGGCAAAGGAAAGGGGCTGATATTCTCTGCCTGGAGGAAAAGCAGACACCTTCACAACTTATGTAAATTAAAAAAAGTATCAGAACTAAAACAGGTGTGTTCCTCAGGAGTATCCCTGAGAAGGATTCCATTCAAAACTGTGGACATTTGTTATCTTTGGCATGAGGAGGAAGCTTCCAGGAGCAAGGCAATTGTCCTGGTATGTCGTCCTTGAGGTGGTCTCCTGATGTAAACCATGGAGCATGTGGCAACAATTGCAAAACTGTAAAATTGCACCTGCGTGCTTTGGTGTAAGGATCTAGTGCTTCCTCTAGCCATCCCCACTCTAATAAGCATGCCCCCGAGGGGGTTGCCGAATGGTCTGTGCTCTCCTCTGCTACCATTGATGTTATCTGGGGACTCAAGAAACAATACAGAGTTTACAGCTTCTCCCCCTACCTGTCCATGCAGAAAACACATACCACATCTTACTGGAAGAAAGGAGGCCAGACAGTCCTTCCCGTGGGACAGAAATTGTGTGTGCCATGATGTTTGAGGAATAGCACATTCCAACTGTAGCCATGCGCCCCTGCCAGATGCTAATGGTACCTCTGTGCACCACATCTACAGCCCAGGCAACAGGAAGCTCTGATAGCAATGCAGACTTCCAAAGTTTCTCTTTAACAATTAAAGAATAAAAACCAGTCCTTACAAGTCCTCTTCTTTTAATTGATTATGACAAAATCAATGCTTTTTAATTGATTATGACAAATATCATGTGCTAACTATAACAGGAATGAGGACAAATACAATTTCTTCATCGCACCCAGACGTGGATGAGTTGATCTGTTAATGCATTTTCTTCTTATTTGAATGATATGAAGAAAAATGAAAGAGATTTTAGATGTTAGTTATGACAGGTGGTTATACCTTGTTGTGATCCATCTTTAAGAACTCGGCAAATAAGTGCTTACTGGTGAAGAGTGAAACAGCTGAGATTACACAGTTAGAGAGTGGTAGAAATGAGATGATTTTTAAACACTCCAAAACACGTCCAGGCTCTTGCCTTCCGTCCCCATTAGGCAGGCACAGCCACCCATGAACACACACACACACACACACACACACACACACACACACACACACACTTACTCCTGCCCCGTAAGCATGTACGTGTTTGTATGTGTGGGTGGTACACATTTTAAATAAGCTTACACGTACTATACAGCTCGCAACCTGCTCTCTGAAACACTTGACGCATTGTCAGCTTTCCACACGTCTCTAAACACATTCAAAAACGCTGTGTTAATGGCAGTGCCGCCCTCTAACATGCTCTCTGCCAATCTCCCTGCCTGTGGCTGATGCCAGGAAAAATATGTAGTTCTAAGATATATTCGCAAGCTCTGCTTGTATTTCATAATTTATTTGAAATGCTTCTAGTAAATTTAAACAGCCTATTCGCCTTTGTTAGAGTCCAGTGCCAACAATAAAATGATTGGTTGCTTCGTGCATATTGATCTCTCTAAGTTCATGTGATTCTCAATTTTTATAGTTTATTGATCAGTTTGTCTATTATCTCCTTTAGTCTTCTCACATTCCTTTAAGTAGTTTCATTGTTTTGAGCGCAACATTATCAAAGTTTTAGGACCTACCTCCTCCAAGGCATTTTTTTCAGACAATTTAAGATTTTCAAAGGTGTAATAAATAAAACCAGATGATGGCAAGAGTTAAAGAATGAAGAGCTGTCTGCTGCATTTACGTAGTGAATTCTGAGCAGGTAGGCACGGGTGAGAAGACAGGATAGTGGCCATCACTGGGTATAAGCTAGCTCGCCCAGGGAGGGAGGACAGGCCGGCTCATGGGCCAGTTTATCGTGAGTCTAAACCAGTTCATCCTATGGACCTGATGTTATGCTGGGACAGTGCTGAGCATAATCAGTGGGCCTTCCAGCGGTCAGGGTTGGGTGACAAAAAGTGGGGAGAGGTTTCTCAGTCATTTTCCCCATCATCCCTCAATAGAAGGACTTAGTGTTAGGCAGTAATTCTGCAAAAAGGCCTCTATGGGCAAACAGATGGATGAGATAACTGTTGGAGAGTCTAGGTTGGAACCTGTGGGAGGGCAGTCTGGAAGAAGAACAGAAGGGGTCTCCTGGGTCAGCCCCCTCACGCAGCTCTGGCTTCCCGAGTCCCTGAGCCGCTCTTCCCACGAGCTTCTGAGCATGCTTAATACGTAGGATCCACTGCAGAAGGACAGGGGAAAGTAAGAAGGAAGCGGCTAACACAGCGGCTCTCAACCTTCCTAATGCTGTGACCCTTTACTACAGTTTGTGTGGTGGATCCCTAACCCAAATTATTCTGTTGTTCCTTTAAAAGTGTATGCAGGGTATCTAATATGCGACCCCCACCACCAAAGGGGCCATGACCCACCAGTTGAGAACCACTAATCTCGGTAGTCCCATGGTTGGCTATGTCTTCTAGAACTCAGGGTTCTATTAAAACTGCTCTTTAATTGGGAAAATCAAGTATGCCCTTGTTGCTTCTGGTTCCTGCACATTCACCTAAGCTTTTCTAATGCTTCCCACATGACTTCATTACACATCTTAAACCAATTTATGCACACCATGATTCTATTGCTTGGACACTGATGACACGCTTATTTAATTACTTAAAACTGCACTCTGTGCAACTTAGTAATAATACCGAAGAGAGCTAAAGTTAACGGAAAAGGTCCCGTGAGCTGAACGCTGAGCTAAGAGAGTGGCCATTCTGCTCAAACTGTCATCTCCGCGTTGCAGACTTGAACACAGAGATTCAGACTGGCGAACAAACTTGACCCTGGTTGCAGAGGTGTTCTATGTCACTGAACACAAATCTGGTTCTAACGCCTTCGACCCTTAATAAGTCTATAGTTTTAAACGTGAGATGCTCACAAATAAAGCAATGTAATGATTTAAAAACACAACAAAATAATTCAAATATGCTATAGAATTAAGTACGTAAATAAAACAATGTCATACAGGGGAGATTAGGATGGAATGCAGTAATTATGGAAGATTCTGTGAACTACTGAAAACTTAACTTCGGTCTGTAATAAACAGAAAGAATTTGGATAAAATAAAGAAAGTTAGCCAGGCATGATGGCACACTGTTGGGGTACGCTGTGTGAAGGGGTGTACATTCAGCTGTTAACTTGGTACTGGCAGAGAGCTAAGTGCTGGCAGGATTTTGGTATTGCTCATTCCTCACCTGCCTAACTAAGGCCTTCTAGAATGCTGTCTGATTTAGTAAAGAGCTGATGGCCAATAGCTGGGCAGGGAGTGGAAGGCGGAACTTCCGGGTAGAGAGAAAGGGATGCTGGAAGAAGAGTCAGATGGGGGAGATTCGCCATCGAGACACTGAGGTGAACAGATGGATGTGAACAGGAGCAGAGAGGTAGAGTGAGCCACATGGCAGGATGTAATGCCAGGATCAGATTAGGCTACGAAGCTGGCTTGGGAATCTGCCCAGCTAAACATTTAACGCCCAAGCGTTAAAATGTTAAAAAAAACAAACCCTCTGTGTCATCATTTGTACCACTGGTGGGTCTGAGAAAGTCCCACTATAGTGCACACCTTTGATCCCATCACTCAGGAGGCAGAGGCTGGGTAATACCTGTGAATTCAAGGGCAGTTTGGTCAACATAGTGAGTTCCAGGACAGCCTGGGTTCTGTAGAGACCCTGTATCCAAAACAAAACAACAACAACAAAAAGTAATTGAAGTGACTGTAGGAAAACCGGATGCATGCACATTAGGTATCCTAAAACATGATGAGGCAGTGTTTCGAGGCAAGAGTGAAACTAGAAAAGGAGAGAGACCAGATGAAAAAGTAACTGTTCATTCTTA
Organism: Psammomys obesus; assembly: GCF_907164565.1. Classification (NCBI taxonomy): domain Eukaryota; kingdom Metazoa; phylum Chordata; class Mammalia; order Rodentia; family Muridae; genus Psammomys; species Psammomys obesus. Next base: position 2,366,759 of record NW_026586463.1, read on the forward strand.
TTCTATTCTAGAGAAGAAGGAAAGTCTGGTGGGAACAGGGTTGAGAAACAGGCTGGACAGGACAGGGCCATGAACCCTGACACCACCAGGAGTCCTGGCAATCCAGGTATGAAGAATGGGCAGACCTAGACTCATGGAGATTAACATGGCTTGGTAAGAGGATGCAAGTGATGAAGAAATCATACTTGGGAGCCAGGGTGATGAAGAGAATTATTCTATCACTCACAGAATTACAAAGACAATAATGTGCTGAGTCCTTAACTATGAAAAACCAGGATCTTGTATCAATTGATTTTGTTTTTGTTTTTGAGACAAAGCTTCTTTGTGTAGCCCCAGATGTCACAGAACTCACTCTGTAGACCAGAGATCCACCTGCCTCTGCCTCCTGAGTGGTGGGATTAAAGGCATGCACCACCACGCCTAGCTTCAAATGTATTTATTTATGTATTTATTTATCTATCTATTAATTTATATAGTATATTTATGTATTGTTTATTTTTATATCCTTGACATTTTTTATTATTATGATTAACGTTGTTATCATATAAATAATCTTTTTTTTTTTTTCCTGAATTCAAGGCCATATCAATATTACCCATCAGGAAGCTATAGAATCATGTCTGTCTTCAAGCAGAAAGTAAACTGTTCCAATGCATAAGAAACACAACTTAGGAGCTGGAGAGATGGTTTAGTGGTTAAGAGCACTGGCTCCTTATCCAGAGGTCTAGAGTTCAATTTCCAGCAACCAGAAGGTGGCTCACAACTATCTATAATGAGATCTGATGCCCTCTTCTGGTATGCAGGCACACACGCAGGCAGAATACTGTATAAATAATGAATAAATAAATCGAAAGAAAGAAAGAAAGAAAGAAAGAAAGAAAGAAAGAAAGAAAGAAAGAAAGAAAGAAAGGAAGGAAGGAAGGAAGGAAGGAAGGAAGGAAGGAAGGAAGGAAGAAAGAAAGAAAGAAAGAAAGAAAGAAAGAAACTCCACTCATGTGTTTCTAATCTGCCTAACAAATTAGGTGGCCATTCACTTATGACCTTTATTCTTCCTGTCCCAATGAAATCTACAGGCTTTTCTAGAATTGCTGTAGAGGAAAAGTACCTCATCCCAAAGAGAAATAAATGTTACCTTGAATGTGTCTACTATGCCCTTCTAACTAGATGACTCTAAATAGTCACCCAGAGTCTTCAAATGACTAGGGACATAGTGGTACTCCCACATAATTAGAGTGCTGTTGAATCTTGGGTAAGGTGTAAACTCGCCTCTAATTACATTAAAGTTGGCACGGAAGGGAAACGGGGACATTATGACTGCAGTGACCTATACTCATGCACAAAGAAGAGGTGCTGATACTCCGTCTGCTTCTCTGCTTTCTAAACTTGAATTCCAGACCAAAATCAGAGGGAAGTCAGGAAAGCACACGTGAGTTCTTTATTATTAGTTTGTTGTTTTGCTTTGTTTTGTTTTTCATTAAGGTGAGTGTATGTCTGGGGCAGGTAGTGAGATCACGCAAAGAAAATCAAACAAAGCCCAAGCATACTGGAATGTCTGAAACACGAGCATCTAGTTATTTTGCTGTTCTGCGTCATGCAGCAACTAGGGAAAAACTGTTTCCACACCCTAGCAGTACATGCTACCTTGGAAGTAGACTTGCAATGAGGATATTTAATGGGGGGAAGGGGTAAGAGAAGATGGTGCCTAGAAGGTCACTGTTCAACAAGACTTTGGACAGGAACTGTGGAAAGCCTTCCTCAGACACCCCACCCTTCTCTCAGTGACTTGTACCCACCTCAATGATTCTGGGTACTCATTGTTCTCCAGCCTTGGAATCCATCACACTGGAGATAGGGACACTCTCATTAAAACAAATAAGAGGGAAACATATAATGGAAATCACTAAAACAATTAATTTCCCTGGCAGTTAAAAATATGACCCACAGATGAGGCATATTAGGTCTGAAAGGAGCCAGTTATCCATTGACAAATTAGACCTGTCTAGAAATTCAAATTGCCCAAAGTCCAAGGCCTGCTCAAGTCCATCAGTCAGTTTCCCTCCTGTTTTGAGATGCTGTCTGAGAAGTTTCCAGAATCTAATGGTGAAAGCAGCTGGAGCCTCCAGCTCATGTCCCTTTTCAGAAGCAGGGGCTGAAGTGTCATCACTAGCACTGGCAACAGGGCTAACAGTCCACACACACGGAAGGTGCAGGCACTTGCATCGAACAATTTAGCGAGGCCATCACTGATGAGGCAGCCATGCTCTGAGAAATTATATGTTGGGACTAAAATAGTTTTGTTTTGTTTCAAAATCCAAATCTGAAAGACATTACCAGTATGCCTGTTCTGAAAAGCTAGAGGTACTGAGATCTTAAAATAAGTTCCAAACACGCACTGTAGGATCCTGCCCTGAACACATACTGCATTATTGTAAAATTAGATTTTAGAAAATTAGAATATTGTGCGCTTCAGATTTCTGACACTAGGCTTTAAGTTATTTAAAGAGCTGGTTAGCTCCACACACTGTTCATTTATTCAGTGCACAGGCTCTTATTCTCTATAGTCTATACATAAAACCCTCCATATTTATAACTGTCATGATCTCGCTAATCAGTATTTACTGGCTTTCCTAATAACTGTTCTAACTTAAAGATAATGTGATAACTAATATTTATTGTATTAGGCGGTCTTTAACTTTAAAAAAACTCAACTATACCCACATCTTTATTTTAAAAATGCAAGAGTCCTGTGTTGAGGCTTGTCAAATTACAGGAAAATAAGTAGAGCCCAAGGGAGATGAGGCTTGCCCAGGATTTCCTGTACACAGAGAGTCAGAGGCAGGGAAAAAGACAAGGAGGTTTGCTCTTGGCTCTGCTGCCTCAGAGGTACCTCACCAGCAGCCTGAATGCCCCACATAGCTCTATTTATAAAGTCACCGAATCTCAACCTCACTAGGTGGCGTTACTCTCGCAAGTCCGTTGTGATGCAAATTCAGACTTTTTATTGTTACTTACACTGGAATTTCTTAAAGCAGCTGCTCTGTGTATGGGGTGTCTTTTTAAAACACTGATTGCCCTGTATTTCGGTGAAAGGAGCAAACAGGCTTTGTTTAAGCAAGAGGAGAGTTGTGAAGGAAGAACTTTTAGACACTTCCAGGATCTCATTTCTCATAAGGTGAAGACTCAGCTTCTCACTCACAATACAAAGTAGACACTCTTGCTCAGGAGATGTATCAGGACATCAGGTGCCTCAAGAGCTGCTCAAGACAAACAAGACCCAGCACTCCAATTCCACATTAACAAGCAAAGTTTCTTTGTTTTGCTATACATCTTTTTAAAGAAAGACACAGCTCTAAGGCTTTCAATGCCACCAATGACTCCTTTATTTCTAAAATTAAGTCAAACCAACACCCCTGCAAAGCATCACAGCTTCCAACCATCTCTGACATTGTTACAATAAAACATCACAGAATGGGAGAAGAAGAAGAAGAAGAAGAAGAAAAAAAAAAAAAACTACAAAATTTCTTCTCAAAAACATATTTTAAACCCATTAAAGTAAATTCCAGGGAGGAAAACACTGACAAACTGCTTTCAATTAATATTAACTGGCACTACAGGGAGTTAACAGCATATCACTGTTTTAACAAAGAGCCTTTCCATATTTAACCAGTGGCTCTGGGGAGGTCAGGAAGACCACAAACAGCTGTGCATTACCAGAACTTTATGGAGATGATGAAAACAAAGAAAAGGAAGTCCACAGCAGTGACTGTACATTCGAAAACAATGACCACCGGACTCTCCCAGGAGGTCATCTGTTTACTTAGGTCTGGGACAATAAACGGCACTGAGCTGCAACTTTTTCAATCCCTCTCTTGTTTACCCACAAATAATCCTTTGGCTTGCCCCACAACACTATAATGTAAACTCAACGTAAGGAATGTCACAGCACCCAAAGCAGCTGGCTAAGGCAACAATGACTGAAAAGGTCACAGAGGAAGCATGGCTAAGCATGTCACCTAATCTGGATCCTCAAGCAGGCATAGTTTCTTAATTTCAAAAATAGTGAACAAGAGTTCAATAATGGCCAGATTCTTCCACAAAGAAAAAAAACAAAACAAAACAAAACACTTTACGGGAAACAGTTATTGGGAGATAAACATGCTAATTTTAAACACAGTTCCACTGTGGCATCCTTATTAAACTCGAATGACTGCCAAGCAGATGTTTGTTTTTTGTTTTAAGTTTTCATATTTGCTAAGTTTTCATTTGGCATACATCTGTACACTAAGAGACAGAGTGATTTGGACAAACTCAGACACAGAAAAGCAAGGCAGGGAGACAGACATCTTTCCTAGTCTCTTAATCACAGACAACTTTGAGCTAGTTGCCAGCAGAAACTTTCATTTCACTGACAGGTTCACTGACAGGCAGACGATTAACAGCTGGAGACAACTGCCCAGTAGTCACACAGATGCCACCAGGAGGGGCTGACCCCTGTGCAAAACTGAGGACTGTGTTCCCAGAACTAGTCGGAGTTGCTACTGCCTCAGACTTCCCTGATACTTGATAAAACACCAGAGCCACTTATCAGCTGCCACCACCAAGACTGAACTATTCCTCAACAACCAAACCCAAAGTGTCAAACTGAAAGTCCTGTCTATTGTTTCTGACCAAAAAAAAAAACCTCTCACGGAACTCCGTGTGTCAGACCTGTAACTAGAGCCCCAGCAGACCTCACTGCCAAGCAGATATTAAGAGCTGAGCACATAGCTGTGCCCAGTAAAGGAATGACACAGGAACTTTGAAATCCTCAATGGCTGGCCACTGATTAGCCTGCATGTCAAGAATGGAAGGTTTGCCTACCTGGAGCCCTCTCCGTCTCAGAATGCTGGACTCATCCATCTCCCTCTCTGCTTTCTCTGAGCCTGTCGCCACAGTCTGGCCATGCTGTACTACCTCTACTTGGCCACGCTAATTCAGAGCCCGGCAGCTGCTAAACACTTACATCACGCTCTAGCTGATTGGAGCCTGAAGTCAGCTGGTCCTGCTTAGTTATTCACTCCACCAACTTCGGAGATCAGGGATGCTCACAGGGAGAGCGCAGCAAGTGGGCTCCGACAGGCACCTAATGTGTTTCCCCAGCGGGCAGAGAAGCCTCTCGCTATCAGACTGGAAATCCTGGGATCCCTGTTTTGCTCTTCCAAACGCAGATTGCTGGTATTCCGGGCAAGCAGGTAAATGGCTTTCAGCAGCAGCGGCTTTGGGTCAAGCCCCTTCGGAGGTCAAAGTGGCTAAGTAAATCAACGCTGACACTCACCTCTGTCAAAACAGCCGCTGATCGGGAAGGTGTGGAAAAAAAGAAAAACCCAGGGCACAGCTGGTCGATCCAACGGCACCACCACGCCTGGTGCTTGTCCCTTCAACCGGTATCAAAGAAAATAAACTGTGGCAGAACACACAGGCTGCTGCCTGGAACCTGAAAGCGAGAGCTCAGGGCGCGGCTGCTCCCCAACCAGCCTCCACGGAGCGCTCCCCACCCGAGGGAGCTCTCCATTCCTTTACACAGAAGTCTCTCCAGGTCAGTTCCCAGCCCTAAGACACGCGGAGAGTGGAGGTTTTAATTTCCCCCATCCAGAACTTAGTTCCGGTGAGACCTGACCAACACGTAAAAAGGAGGAAGAAATTCCAAAGACCCGTCGTTAGCTGGGACATTAACCTTATTCACAGTCTTATAAGCTGCTGGGGGGGAGGGGGGGGTAAAGATTCCCATCATGTGCAATTTCACAGTTTGTTTCGGCTTGTTTACCCTGCGCATCTTATTGCAATTCAAAGCAACTACGGGATGAATATTAGGTTTTCATTACCGGCAAGGCACAGGCACAGGAGTAAGAATATACATTACTATCAATTTATAATAAATTATTCCTCCTGTGTCTACTCTAAAGCTATTTAAATTGGGGGAGCTGTTTGGTCCTCAGGAAGACAGGCACTCAGTGGGATGCCTAGGAACCACCTCCCCAGTCGCTCGGCATTTACAGGTTTGTCTTCTGGAAAAACACAGGAAAGAAAGCAGCCATAAAATTATTTAAAATATCAGCGATTCCCGGGTTCCTACCTAATCCAGAGATCTAAGGATTTCTAAATGTGGGGAGAGAAGAAAGAAACGTCTGGCAGGTCTCTACAGGCCTCCCCCGCCCCCCCACTGCTTCGCTCTAGCTCCTTCCTGGCTGTCAGCATGCTGGTAGCCTCGCTATCAATTGATTAGATTATGCCATTAAAAATAGCTCTGGGATTTATGAATCTAAGCACTGAGCGAAATTGATTGCATTTTACATCGCCAGCCCTTGCATACATCTCTAGACATACAAAAGAAGTCCGGTCAGGTGCTCCCTAGCTGAGGCTCAGCAGAGAAGGGTGTCAGTGTTTTCCACTTGTTCATCTGACACCACTTAAGGCAGAAAGCCCCAGAGAGTTTTTAGCTCTAGCTTATATGTAGAGAAATGATGCCACCTCTACAAGAAGAGGGCGCTGGAGTGGGGGGTGGTGGCGGGGGAGCTCGAAACTGATCATCACTCAACTCAAAGCACACCAACAAACTTGAGGGTAAGCCACAGTTGGGGAAAAAAAAGATTCCTTTAGAGCTGTGAATTCGTGTTTATAATTGAAGGTGTAAGAATAGTACATTCGTTCTTTATAGCAAAGAAAAGCCCAAGTTAAAGACGGCAATATGTGCTTGTAAGAGTGCCCAGAATCAGCCCCTGTTCTCGCCGCACCCTGCCTGCACTTTGAATCCTTCTTGGACCATGGAGACCAGGAGGTCTTCTCAACGGGGACTACAGGAGCAGCGCTCCTGGTCCATCCACTTTCAAGTGGTTCTCAGAGAGGCACCCAACCCCCCCCCCCCCCGTATTAGAGGCCCCCTCTTAGACAGAGCCTGTATCCACGCCTTTGAAAGTCCTTGCTGTCTCCCCATAGACTAAGAAGGAAGGCATACTGACTTTAGGGGGAGGAACATTTTTTAACCCCGAAAGCTCAACTTTGCAAAGTAAAGGCCATTCATGGTTCTTTTTACTAAACCAAACCAAACCAAACAAAAACAAACTATTGCATGTAAATCAAGGCAATACAGAGAATACAAAGCAGAGGATTTTGAGGGCCTGATTCTCTCCTTTCATGTGGGTTCTGGGAATTGAACTTGGGCCCATAGGCTTGGAGGCAAGCATCTTTGCCCGCTGAGCCTTCTCACAACCCCCACCCCCACTATGGTTCTTCCATGTATTCTTTTGATTTGAAGCCTATGACCTTCAGTCTGTTAACACTTCTAGAAAGAATAAAGTCTGGTGGAGGGTGCAAAGCTCCCACTAAAAAGAGAAAAATGGAAAACCACTTTTGCTCTGGAAATAAAGATCACACTTCTCCAGGGGGCAGGAAGGTCAGAAGTATCTTTTCTGTGACCAATGGTGGGAGACGCCTGGAAGTGTTACCCGAAGATGCTCTGGGGACACACTGTTCAAGTCAGCCGATGTGTGTGCCTGATAAGCAGAGCCCGCGCAGCAGGCACCTTGGAGGTAAAGGTGCACTGTGGCTGAGGACAAAAAGTCTGTCTCTCAACAAAGGGATATTTTGAGATAAAAATCTAGGTTAGCATTCCACCCTTAACTAAGTCTAAGATGAAGATTATAACCATCAAATCTAGTATGAAAAAAATATCGATTACCTGTCAAAATGTATCACTTTGAGAAGTGATACACATACATTTTAAAGAAACAAAACAAGCCAGAGGCAAAAACATTTTGGACAAAAATGAAAGGCTGCTGAAAAATAACATCAGGCAATAATGGCTCAGCGGAGGGAATACTAAAGGGAAATTGCTACATTTACCCTTTGCTATATATTTTCTCATCAAGATAAGCCATGTGTTAAAATGCAATAAAACCCTCAAACGATGACACTATTCACAGGTAATAATTGGTATCCAAACTAATTTCCATTAATAAACTCATTTTTTCCCGTGGTTTAATACCTCCACAGAATATGTTCACAATGTGGAGGGTTAGCTCACAGAGCACAAACTTCAGAACACATCACCTTTACATATGTGTTCAAATAAGAAGACCTAGTAGGCTTTCTCATGCATTGTCGTCCAAATCCGGGAGCTTTGAAATACCTGGTTTAAAAATATTTATATGGATACGTCACAAACCCAATGGACTGTCGGCATCGTCTGTGTCATGGAGCATTCAAAATCCACGGTCACTATAATAAAGGTTAGGATGACATTTCAATAGTCATCGCAGTTCAGCACCTCCCAGAGACAAAAACAATTCCAAATTCCAATCAGGAAAGGAGCACTTGGGTGCTTTTCACAAAGAGGTGATGGAGATTGGCAGCCGTTGGCGCAGTGTTAGTGTGCGGCCTAAGGATTCAGGTGTGTCTCCTGTCAGGTTTCTGTCTACCACATATTTGGAAACCTGTCTTCAGCAGAGCTCTGTTGGTTACCCTGAGTCAAGATTTCTTTGGATTGCATCCACCCTTTGGCAATTGAGTGCTCACTGGGTTTGTTTTTATACATGTTTGTTTTTATAAAACAAAGATGTGTGAGGTTTTCAGGCCTACCCTCTGCACCCCGCTCCACTGGCTCCATCTACCCCCTCCCAGCAAACTCAGCCTTTGCTGAACATCTGTCTACCCAGAGGTTCAGTGTCAAGGGAGGGAGAGGGTCTTACCCACCCCACCTCCAAAAGAACGCTGGTTCCTCCCTCCTACTTTCTACCTGAGCCAGGAGCACAAATGACAGAACGGTGCCAGCATCCTGCCCAACCCCCTCAGGTCAGCCCCAACCCTCAGAGCATGTACAGTGTTCTATAGGCAGCTCAGAGGGGATGCCCCAAAATGTGTTCATGCCTAAGCGTGGTGGTAACAGCTCCTTCTCAACTAGGGTACAGACAATGACGAATATACCCATCACTGTACCCCGTTAGTTACTGAAAGAGAAAGGAGGCTTCAACTTCTTATCTAGTCATTCCACGGGGAAGTCACTATTGCCAAATGGATACATTCCCCATTAAGCCACTAATTATGTTTTCCATTCATAAAATTACCACTGGTAACCACTGAATTGTGTTTGCCGCCTTTTTAATTAAAAAGTTATGGGTAGCATGGGGCACAAAGGAGAAGAGCATTCACAAGAAGGCGTGCAAAAGTCTTCTGTGGTAACAATCATGGCCCTTTGTCCATTTGAATGGGACAGACAGCCTTGAGTGGTGGTAGGGGCATGGCCCTTTGTTTAAGAGCTTTGTTAAAATGCATATTTCTATGCATGTATTTCAATTCCTTCCTAATTTTTGTATTTTATTTCTATCTCTTTTACTTATAAATAATAATGACTGATATTTATTTACTGGTCAGATACTGTGTCCATCAGTCATCTCACTGACGAGTAAACAATAGCCCCACAAATTAGGAAAGCCCACCTCCCCCACTACAGATGAGGAAACTGACACTCTCTGGGATTATATATCTTCCAAGGAAAAGCAGAACTGAGCCACCAACTCAGACCAGGCTTGAGTCTAAATCCCTACCTCCATCCTTTCCTCCCCCATAGTGTTTAAAGCAAGGAAGGACAGAGCTTTCAAAGTGAGACAGAGCTGTGAAAGGCACTGCGTCCTTTAGCCCCTAAAGAAGAAAAAAATTCTCACAGTCAGTCAGCAATCAGAACACACCAGCAAGAGCATGGGAACCCCTAGTGATCCCTATGTGCCTTGGGCTTCTAGGACAAAAGGAACATTAGGGAAGGAATGAAAGTGGAAGAAAAGGACATCCAGAGACAAGCTAGGCAGAAGTGGCTTTGGGTCTCATCTCTGTGCAGGCAACCCCCGGGTCTCCAATTTCTCAATCAGACACCTCTAAACACAACCAGCTCTTAGGTACAGCACACTGCCCACACAGAGCCAAGGGCATTCTCTCAGTTGCTGTGCCAGGCACAGCATATGCCCCGGGGGTGGCACAGTACTGGCAGCTCCTCATTTCCTAGTCAAATAACTTTTCTGGAATTTACCACCAGGAGAATGCTCCTTAGATTTCCTTTTCCTTTTCAGCAAATGACTCAGAGCAAGCTTGTTCTACTCTGAGCCCTGCTGGGAAGGAGAGGGGAAATCCCAGCCATGACGTCACTCTTCGTTTTCCAGAAGTTGCCCACATAGCTAACCAGCCAGCCCTCTCCAGGTTCTGCCATGAGCAAGTACACAGGCTATGGCAAGTCCTCCCTTCCTGGAGCCTCCCTTTCTTAGGTATCAAGGTATCATGGGCTTAGGGAAGAGGAAAGTACGAGGAGTGACCCAGTGGAAAATGTGGAAACTACTACCAGTGTCCTTGGGGAAGCCCAGCACAGTCCTGTATGGGAACTCTTGCCTTCCCAAGAGGTGCACAGACTTCACTCTGACCTTCCTCCTTCCACTCAAGGCCATCTCACAGAGCCTCTGCTTCCCAAGGCTCTTGGGCCACAGTCTCTTCAGACCTTTCAATTCTGTCCAGGATTCCACTCGCAGATGAGGAGAGGGCCAAAGCCTCACTCTTACCTGTGGGAATGAGGAGCACAGGAAACACAGGGGAGCTGGACAGTGCATGCCTAAGGCACACTGTAATGATGCCTCTGTGATGAGACAAGATGGCGCTTTGACAAAAGTTGGACACTCACCCTTATTACTGCCCAACATGTATACTGAGTTATCATGATAACACGGCCCACTGTTGAATCCCTGACAATATTTGCCGATTATTAAAAGAACACAAAGAATAACCAGGTATTAACTAGCGGTGTCACCAGTGCTCAGGAGTAAACAGAGCCCTAGAAAGGGGTCCACTTCATCTGAAGTTCCAGCAGATTCCACTCAGGTACAGGCACCGTAGCCACAAATGATCTTCACTTGTATTTTAAAATAGTCACTTGAAATGGTACAATTCTGACCTCTAAGGTAAGAATGGATTTGTGTGTGTATGTACACACACACACACACACACACACACACACACAAACCCACACCAAGCATAGCATATGTATCTGCTCCCCAAAACAATTTGAAATCCATCAGGAAGTCGACTCAAACAAAGGGTGAGACGCCTTCCAGCCTTCTAGAGACAGACAAATTCTTCCTCACTCAAACAGAATGCAAGGGCCTAACACCTTCCCACAGACGAAACTCCCGGAGTAGCATGTTCCAAAATACATTTAATTTAGCTCAAATTGCAGGTGGGGTCAGCAGCAAGCATATGCCTATGGAATATGCTGCAGCCCACGCTTCTTGCATTAAGCTCCCCTTCCATCCCGCCTCGCCTGTAATCTGAAGGTGTATGCAACCCGTGATTCCTACTATGAAACACACATGCTTCCGCTTAAGCCTCTTCACCAGAAAGCCGCATTGTCTTGACGCCTGCATCACCATTTTTTATCTAATTATTTCTGGCATATTAGCCATCAAATCACTACTGACAACATGATAGGAATCACGGGATTGAAAAAATTACATCCCAGGAGGAAATAATAAAATATAAATCACATACATAATTTTCTTTTGAACATTTTAACAATGACACCCTCATATACATATGAAATATAGCAGACTATCCTCATAAATGCCCCAACATCAATCACAGCAGGAAAATATTCTCTACTTTGCGAACACACGAATCCAACAAAATGTAGCATTTCTAATAAAACCGGGTAATACAACTTCATTTTTTTTTCATACGACATTTATGAAGAACTGACAATTGGAAAGAGCACCAATATATTTTTTTTCAATTATGTCCCTACATGTCTCAATGCTGCACAGTTAGCAGTGGGACAATGAACTGGTGCTTATCTAAACTCCATGTTCCATAGTAATAGATAGGGGGACGGGTATGTGAGGTGACATGGGCAGGGTCACAGGGAAATACCTATCAACCACACAAGCATTCGACAGTCCTGTGTTGAAACGATACTGAGGGTGCCTGAACCAACTAAGTATGTTATCAAGCTCATAAAACAGATATTCCTAAAAGTGAATTCTATAAATAATAGACCTTGAGATAAAATATGAAGGTTGATTTGTTTTTAAAGATCTGAACAGCAGCCTCATCATAGTAGATTTCTTGAGTCAGAGATTATAAAAATCACAGTCAACTTATGTGTCTGTTTGTCCGTCTGTAAATAAATGGACAAATGCTGGTACCTGAGAGGCCAGAGGCATCAGACCCTCTGGATCTGGAGTTACAGGCAATTTCAGCCAGCACATATGGGTACTGGGAACTGAACTCGGGTCTCCTGGAAGAGCAAGCACTTAACCACTGAGCTATTTCTCTAGCTCCACAGCCACCTTTTTTTTTTTTTTTTTTTTTTTTTTTAAATCCTACAATGACAAGAGTCTAACCTGTAAGTTAAATCAACTGTTACCTAGCTGAACTTCTTGGAAAATATTGAACACAGAGTATAAAAAAAAACAAAAAAACAACCAAACAAAACAACCCAAAGGATTGCTTTGTTTTTTAACCTTGGAATTTAAAAGACAAGGGGGTAAGATGGCTCAGTGGTCGAGGCTCTTACCACACGAGGTGACCTGAGTCAAATCTCTGGCATCCACCGGAAAGGTGGAAAGGGAGAACCAGTTTCACAAAGCTGTTCTCTGATATCCGTAAATGTGTTGTGGCACACTCTCTCACACATACACATCACGTGTGTGCGTGTGTCCATGCATACGCGCACATATGCACGCACGCATACTTCTTTCCATATTCTTTTGATTTATTTCATTATCATTATTTTATCGTTATAATTTATTTATTTTATATCCCGATTGAAGCCCCTCCCGCAACTCCTCCCGGTCCCACCCTCTCTCCTTCTTCTGCCCTACCCCCTCCCCTAGTCCACTGAAAGGGGGAGTCCTCCTCCCCTGGCGTCTGCCCCTAGCCTATCAAGTCTCAGCAGGACTGCTTGAGTCCCCTTCCTCTGTGGCCTGGCAAGGCAGCATGGCCTTAGGGAAGTGAACGAAGAGCAGGCAACTGAATTCATGACAGAGACAGCCCCTGCTCCCCTTACTCAGGAAATGACATGGAGACTGAGCTGCCCATGGGCTACATCTGAGCAGGGGGTCTAGGTCCTCTCCATGCATGGTCCTTGGTTGCACAGACACACACATTTAATCCAGGATTTTTTTTTTCAGGCAAGAATGAATGCAAAAGTGTAGAAGCTCCACCTGGATGTTTGTAGCTGAAAGAGAAGTCAGTCCTCTCGGGGACGCTCCCACATTGCAGCGCGCACTGTGCGCCCCACTTCTCCACCGCATCAGCTCTGTCTTCCGGCATCAACTAAACCGACTCTTTGAAGAAACACAAAATAGGCTCTGGATTCTACCTCATCAATCCTCATCGGCTTCCTGTGAGCTACTGGAAAGGGGAGAAACTGGTTCAATTTACCACTGTGGAAAGTGAGACAAAGAGGCTCAAAGAAGAACCCAAGGTCAGGAAAGCAGTAAAAAGGTGCAGTTAGCAAGAAAATCCAGGTTCTTCTAGCCAAGCCCAGGTCTAGGCAGCAAGCCGACTCCAAAATAAAGCTTTTGCCTCCCCCTCCACTTTTCCCTTCCACTCACTAGGACAACAAAGGCCACTCAAGGGCAAAAAAACTGCCCTGTAAAAACTCTCAAGCAGCCGTACGAACAAATGGAAAACCGAATATATGCAAAGCCACACATACTCCTCCTCACATTGCCGAGAGGAGGAGAACACACACTAGTGCCGAGAGGAGGAGAAGCCAGCCTCCGGTGAAGATCAGACAGGGTATCCATAGAAGAAGGACTCACACTAAGATCACCCAAGGACACAATATGTAAATACTAGTTAGGGGGGGGATACAGAAAACACGGAGCTTACATCATAAGCCAGCTGAACACGGCTAAGTCAGCTCTGGTTTTCATTGTTAGTATCTTCCTGCCCTGTAAACACAGAGTCATAAAAAAAAATACCCTGTGGGTGGCACTGCCCTCATCCTCGGCTCTGTGTGGGTCCCTGGCAAGCGCTCTCCTCACTCTCTTTCGCTCACGGAAAATAAAGATTTGTCTAGGTGTTTTAAAATGATGCCTTAAGAGTTTTGACGTTACAGATGTCTGTTGTACACATCTACAATATAAAAGAGTTAAGTCACATCTAATTGCGAAGATTTTTTTCGAAGATTTTCAAGATTTATCACCCTTATTTCTAACACACCAAAATATACATGTGCTTTCAGACATATCTACCTAGAATTTCATGTTAAAAGTCCTTTTAAAAGTTGTCCTTAAAATTAGACTAAAGGGTGGCTTTTTTTTTTTTTTTTTTTTTTTTTGCCAAAGTCAATTCACAAAGATCTTCTCAAACAATGACAATAAATGTTTAAAAAAGTTTAATCACTGGGGTTGGCGTTTAACGTCTTACATTTATTTCCTCTCTAGCGTATGCTTGAATTCAGTAGGAGTGCTAACACACTGTCCTTAAGGATCAAGGAATCTATCGTTCTAGTTTTACCCACTGACACAAAGTCACTATGTCCTATTTGAGACCCCCAGCTCATTCATTTATATTCATTAATCTTAATGATATCATTAATGCACAATGTGTTTCACAGAAACTAATCGTATTTTGCCAGAATCAAACATTAACAATTATGCCTCCCATTATTACCTAATAAAATAAAATAAAATGTAAAATGTCCCAGGCACACCAGTGAATATTTTGATATGGTAACTGATTTGCATTTTTAATGCTACAATAAATTGACCAGATTATCATCAATTAGATAAATTAATATTCTCCAGGTAAAGGGAATTACTGCTGAAGATCCACAGCATTTTCCACTCTATCCCTTGATCTTTATTGACTCCCAGCTTAGCCCTCCTTGGACCCCTTATCTAAAGCTGCCTTTTGTGACTCAAGCTAATACCCCCCAGCTCAACACTATATTCTTCTTTAATTTTATGTACTTATCATTGCTTTAAGGAAAGACAAGAGATTAGGGAATCTGTGCTCTTCAAGGAAAGTATCTTCCAAGATGATGAAGATTTCTAAGTCAGAAGTGAATGAATCAATTTTTTTTGAAACCTTTTGAAACCGTAGTATTAGTATTTTTTTATCCCCTCAATTCAGAAACCAATCACTAGACATCTCCTAAGCATCAGACATCAAGATGGATTTTGAAAACAGGGAGGGGGAAAGACTCAGTCTCCAGTTCTAAGACACATGAATAAATAAACAAAAGCAGAAATGAGCAGAGACAGGACACTACAGCAGGGTGCTTTGCTGCTAAAATCTGAAGAAGTAAGGATGTTGGGAGAGCAGGCTCAGAGCAAGAAAGTGTTTGACATCAGAGGTCAACCAGGCAACACCAGTGATCCCCAGACTTATCTGTGCACCAGAGCCACAGAAGCACCTTTAATAAATCCAAGAAGCTAAGGCCACTCCTAGGCCACCTGAATCACCATCTTCCATGGCAGGACCGAGTACTGGGAGTTTCTGAAGGTCCCTAGGAGAGTGTGGAGTATAGACAGGTCAGGAGCCAAAGGAAAAGGATGTAGAAATTCTCAGTGAGACAGAGAGGACGTGGGGAGGTTCTGGGAACGTGCCAAACCAGGAGATCGGTGCTACGAAAGAAGGGTGGTGATAAAATGTGACAGGTGAGGCACAGCAGGTCGTTCCCTCCCTGAACGTGGATACTTATAAGGCCCACAGAACTAACTCTTACATTATGCCTGTCTCCTGCTACCTAAATCTGCGTGGAGCAACTCCCTTGTACTTTTTGTACTCCTACAGATCTAGTTTCAGTCTGTACCTTTGAGACCCTCTCACTACTATCTCTCCACCCCCTTCCTCAGGAATGATGATAAAACTTGAGCAAAGGCCAGGAAGAGGGGGATGGCTGAGGGAAGCATAAAGGAAGAGAAGCATGGAGTCGTGTGGCCATAGAAGAATGTGGCTTTTATCCCTTGAAGACTAGCACTGCCACAGGAAGGCAGGCTTTCTCTGCAGGCTCTTCCCCTGAGACCCAAGGTTACTGGACTGGGGCCGCCCTGCCCTGTCTGACCTTCCTACCCACACTACACAGCTCGATTATTAAAAGTAAACAGGATCCTTCATCTTTCCTTTCTCTGGGTCTCTCCAATGCCACCAAACTCTGGTGACAATTTCATATCTCACCTGACAACCTTGAAATCCTGTCACAGCTCTCCTCTGAGACAGGAGGTAAGGAAACCTGTGAGTTGCTTATTAATTGTATTCTTCAACTGTCCTCTGCAGAAAGCAGGACACAACAGGACATGGCTATCTTGGCTGTTTTACCTTCAGAGAAAACTAACAGAGTAAATCAGATTCTACAGTAGATTCTTCATCCTGAATCATCAAGAAAAATACAGGTTTCTTTCCAGGGAAAATAAAAATTGACTAGAAGAGAGACTAAGGGAAAAAAAAATTCTTAGTTGGGTCTGAAGTACAAGTTTTAAAAAGTATGTCATTGATTTTGCTATTCCATTTCCAGAAGTACTTTCATGAAGAAAGGTAAGTATCTACTTCCTTTGCTTGCTTATAATGAAGTACCTTTCACCGTTTTTATATAAAAACCACAACTAACACACTCTCAGCATGGAGTTATTCATTCAGCTGTGGTGTTTAATTATACATGCAATGAGTTATGGATAATGCATCCAGGACCGTCTTCACGGTCTACTCCTTCAAAAAGAACTTATGCCTAACATGTTCCATTAATTCCCTTTAAGTTACTGGAAGGAATTTCTGCAGCTCAAATATATACCATCCTCTGGCCATAATTCAAATATGGAAACGTAGGCTACAAAAGTACCGTCCACGCATTATTCCCTAAAGCTCAAAATACTATCAAGATGAACAAATTCCCTCCTTTGCAGCAGTGATCTGAAGCTAGGCACTATGGGGAAAATCTCTTTATGTGACATCATAAAGCATCTTAATCTCAGATTATCCATTCACTTTCAAACGGATAGTTTCATGTGCTTTTCCTCAGCTGGCTTGAGTCACCTTGCCGGCAGAGCACACCTTCTATGTGTATTATGGCTGCATCCTTTAAAAAGGCCACTTGCTTAAGTGCCACCTCGTGGACAAAAGTAACAACTGCATCGGCAACTTCACCATGGCTCTCTCCCCTCCACCTTATAAAAATGCTTGACTAAATGAGTCAGTGGAGATGAAAAGAGGTGAAAACACATCCGGGTCCTTGAAGACCCATAAGAGGACAGAGGATCTTGAGACCAGGGCAGAAGTGACTAATTCACCTCTCTTGGCACTTACGGCACATGAATCTCACAGCATTAGGACACAGCAATCACTTCTTCGCTTTTTCCAAGGACTATACACCACTCATTAGGGAGGTGAAAAACTGTCACAAAGAGGCTCTGTGACGACATAATCTGTCTATAGTTCAGGGAACGTTGACACAACTCTAAAAACCTGTCTGGGGGTCCTCTTGTCTGAGGCTCCAGCATGGCGGCCAGACACCATTGTCTGTCTCTGTAAAACCACCCCATTATATCACATCTTATCCTACAGGTCTGGGATCAGGACATGGAGATTTGCTTACAGGGCTAACAGATGAGGAAGGTGAACTAAGATGCTGGCCATGTCCCTCTATGAAAGCATTTGGTGTGGAGGCTATGCCAGAATGTGGTGTTCAATTTGATTTATCCATCCAGCAGACCATCAGCTGTCTCTGTGCCTGACACTCCTTTTAAACACTGCATACCAGGGACTCAGTTTTTTGTTTTTTTGGCATGGGGTTTCTCCGTGTAGCCTTGAGCATATTAGACTCATTTTGCAGACCAGGCTGCCTTCAAACACACAGTGATCTGTATACTTCTGCCTCCCTGAGTGCTGGGAATAAAGGCGTGTGCCACTATGCCTGGCTGGACTCAGTTTTGTTTCAAGCTACTAGAAAGCAATATTCAAACTCTGAACATTTGTTTATTTATTTATTTAATGTATACTCTGTTCTGTCTGCCTGGCCAGAAAGGGTACCAGATCTCATTGTAGATGGTTGTGAGCCACCATGTGGTAGCTGGGAATTGAACTCAGGGCCTCTGGAAGAATAGCCAGTGCTCTTAACCTCTGAGCCATCTCTCCAGCCCCCTTGCCCCGTTTTTGTTTTATCAGTGGTAAAACATTTACCGCTGGTGCTACTTAAAAGGCCGTTTGTTCAGTTGGTTGGTTGGATTTGAGATGTGTGTGTGTGTGTGTGTGCACATGTGTGTGTACATGTGTGCATGTGTGTGTTATACGTGTGTGTGCACATGCGTGCATGTTACACACACCAAGCACTGAACCCAGGGCTTGGTTCAGGTAAAGAAGGAGTTATATTAGAGTTACCTCACCTGCTAAAGCCAAAATTATTAGTTTAATAAAGGCATACCTAGGTTCTGATCTCCTATATCTCTTGCTTTGGTAATTTAGAAACAGAAATACAGAAGAGTGCTTCAAGGTTCAGAAATAGGACCAAAAAACAAAAACAAACAAACAAACAAACAAAACCTTGCTTTCCTTTAGGGAAGGAGAATGGCACAAAAAGTGCAAGAAGGAGGCTGGGGGAAGGCTCAGCCTGTAAAATGCTTACTGTGCAAACATAAGAACCTAGTTCAGATCCCCAGGTATGTAACTCACGTCCACAATCCCAGGAGCTTGCTGGCCAGCTAACTCCAGGTTCAGGGAGAGCTCCTGTCTCAAAAGCAAGACAGACAGTGATTGAAAAATACACAGATGTCAACCTCTGGCCCCTGTAAGTATGTGCATGAACAAATAAATTCTCTTCTCTCTCTCTCTCTCTCTCTCTCTCTCTCTCTCTCTCTCTCTCTCTCACAAAATACACA
This sequence comes from Psammomys obesus, assembly GCF_907164565.1. Lineage (NCBI taxonomy): Eukaryota > Metazoa > Chordata > Mammalia > Rodentia > Muridae > Psammomys > Psammomys obesus. The sequence continues at coordinate 2,385,646 of NW_026586463.1, forward strand.
CACACACATACCAAGAGAGATAGGCAGGCAGAGACAGAGAGGGGGAGGGAGGGAATACACAGGCCATATGAAAAGGGCAACTGAACAAATGAAGTCTGTCTCCCAGTTCTTCCTCACACCCCTCAATGCCCTTGGGAAGGTACTCTAATTAATTGCTTCCTTTGATTTCTCTTAGTTTCCTTAAGGGAAGAGAAAACACATTTGCCTATTTTTACTTTTAACATTTTAATTCCTATGTTTTTCCCCCAAATCTACAGTGTAAGAATAGAATTTTCCCCCAGATCTCTACCAATTGTGTACATTTTTCTGTAATACTGTAGATAGCTGAGAAAATAAATGCTAAACAGAAATGGTTTTTCAACTTTATAATACACCTTGATATAAAAAGTTCTTGTGCAAGGTGCTAAAAGGTCAATAAATACACAGTGAGAAAGACACCCCAGAGTAGTCATATAGGAATTGCACTTCCTTAAAAACAAAAACAAAAACAAACAAAACAACTCTTCAAACACCAATAAACAAACAAACAAACAAACAAACAAAATCTCCAGAAAACACTTCTTTGATGTTATGTCTTCCAGCTGAACATCCTTCCATTGCAGAGCTTGGAGCCAGCCACTTCCAAGCCTTTGTCCAGAGATGCATCAACTTAGCTCTCACCAAGCGTCTGGATCTCAGCGCCAACTCTGTACTGATAATAAGAGGGAAAGAGGGAAGAATCGCAAAGGCCGGGTCTGGAGGGGGGAGCAGAAAGCAGCCAAGCATGGTCAATAAATTCCGCAGCAGACAGCCTTCTGTGCTGCACTCGAGGGCAACATGGAAAAGCTGCCCTCCAAAGCAAACCTTCCATCCCAAGGTCTCAGGATCCCCTCCCCCTCCTTTAACCTCCTTCTTCAAAGCTCTGACTTGATGCCTAAGCTGTGAACATTTCTGTACTCCTCTTATAGCTTTGGCTGTTCATCTTCTGCTGACTTATGAAACACAGGTTGTTTCAGAGCGAAGATCTAACCAAAAAACAGAACAAACAAACAAACCCCCCCCAAACCCAAAACCCAAACTAACAACAAACAAACAAACCCTAAACTCTTAGCCATGGTGTAAGGCTCTGCAAAATAACCAACTTTTTAGCGAACTCCGTACCCACTGGCTCTGCTGTAAGAACATTTAGCCATAGTGTTCTAATACATAAGACCACACATTTCCCAACTGGCTGCATCAGATCCTTTTTTTTAAATGTATAATTATAATTATGTGGATTGCTTGTGTGTGTGTGTGTGTGCCTGTGCATATTCGGTCAAAGGATAACTTACAGTCAGTTCTCTCTCCACTATGTGAATCTTACAGCGCAAACTCTCAGGTCCTCAGGCTTGGTAGCATCACACACCATACTCACTACCCTTCTGCCTGTCTTTTATTACGCAGGTTCCTGGCTCAAGCAAGGCCGTGGACAGTGGAGAAAGGGCAAGTTGATTGCGAGCCACCAATTGCTTCATTTGTAAACCAGGGTAGCCATGAACTCCTCTGTCCAACACATTGAGATGCTTTCCTAAGTTATAGCCGAGCTACACAGTGCAGTGTATTGATTCCGGAAGCCACCAGGCCCTCTGTCAGTCCTGCCACGTGTGCAGCTACCCTCTTAATGTCTTTTCTCCTTTCTGAGAAAAGCATCCAATGGCAGGTATTATTACTTTAAGAACGTGCATTGCCTCTGTCATTTGGGAGTATCAGGTCTTTACCTTTCCTTCCCATGCCCCCTACTCTCTTGCCCCTTTATGTATGACTGACTACACTAAGACCCAGCAGACGGCTAAATCAGGATGTTACCAGATTACACTTTTCTGACACAGCCAGCTACTAAAATGCTTAAGATAACAGATGCTAACCTATCTCGATGTATTATATTCTCTATCAAGACATCAGGAATACTCCATGGCTTTCCTAAGCTCTGAAACACATCCACTTTATCTGAATAAACAGAGTTGGCACAGGAGGTGGAACAGTGAGGACAAAGGACCCATTTTCCAAAGTTTCCAGGATCATTTCTGCAAAGTCTTATGTTTTAGTTCAGCCTGTCTCTTAGGCATTTATTTCTCCAGTTGAAAACAAATCCACGTATCAAGAATATAGCTAGTTTTAAATTTTTTTACTCCCAATGGTGCTATTGAAAAACAAAAGTCAGAGTTCCGAAGCAGGGTGATAGATAATCCTCACTAATTCTTAAATGAACAAGCTGCACGTGGCCAGAAGCCATTTATCCTGCGCCACAGCCAGGCTGGGATTCCTCTACAGCAGAGCCAGAGGCAGCAGTGCGTTACTGACATCTCTCTCTCCACTCCAGGACCAACTGTGCCAGAGCCCAGGTGGTGACTCAGAGGGGCCAAAACAAGCCCCAGTGCCTGGCAGATTCTCTGGGGTTCTGGCCAGGCCCTGTGTAGACTTTGCCCTCCTTGAGTCCAGAAAGCCACCACCTGGAAAGGCCCCTGTGATGCTTTTCCTGCAAACAGAGATACTCAGACTCTCAGAGGGAACAGGCCCTTGGTCCTTCTAGAGAATGAGAGGGCACCGCCATACCCTCTGCTTACACAGCGGGGGGCCCAGGGCCATCAGGAGAAAGCTTATCCTCCAAGTTGGCTACCCCACCTCCTCCCCAAGCTCAGCCACACATTTACATCAAGACCTCTGCATATGCACAGATTCCTGTTTTTGACCATTGTTAACTGGCCATTTACTTCTTGACCAAATCCATTTTCTGTTATTTCTGGGTAGAATGAATTTCTCGGTCTACTGTGTCCTTGGGTGTGGTTAGACAATAAAATATGGCCATTCTATGCCTAGCCTCAAGATTTGACCCAGCAATACATCTCATGTAGACCTGACTTTTATATTTCCCCATTTATCTTCTGGACTGAGCACACACACACACACACACACACACACACACACACACACACACACACAAACCCGACATGATGATGGCTTTTCTGTCTGCCTGACTTCTCGAATGATTGTGTGGGGCAGAGCACAGCTGACCAAAGCAGCCTGGAGGCAATGGGAAACAAACATAACAGGTCTGAGAGAACCCCGAGCGGACTCAGGCTGCACCAATATAACACATAGCATGCAGAGGCATCCTAACTAAGGACGAAAAGACTCACCTCACCAACAGCTGCACTCACACTCCAGCTAAAAAGAGTTTATCTCCCGCATTGTCTCACAACAGCCGCCAGACAAGTCACAACCACACAGCTACAGAGCTCTGAGTTTAGAGTCCAAACCCTGGGAGCTGGCTGGCAAACTGATGGCATATCATACTGCTATATCAGAACTGCACATGGTTCTGCGAGCAAGCTTCCAGTTAAGACAGAAAAGAAACAGTGAATACCCTATTAAAACATTAGGGCTGGGGCTGCAGGGACGGTTCAGAGAAAATGAGCACACACCGTTCTTACAGAGGACCAAAGTTTGGTTCCCAGCATCCACATTGCTTGCAACTGCCTATGACCCAGCTACAGGAGATCTGGCACTGCTGGCCTCCTCCACAGGTACCCACACTCACTGGCACACACCTATACACATAATGAATGAATGAATGAACCTTATTGTCATGTGTGGGTCTTTTCTTTCTGTACCAAATAACAAGAAACTAACAGCAACAACATGTCTGAGGAGAAGGTTGAGGGCGGTAAGTACACTACGTTTCATTTTCTACCATGCAGTATCCTTGGAATTTCAAGTATTGCATTTATATTACTTTTTAGCACACGGTCAACAGGAATAGGAGCACTGCAGTCTCTTGTTCACATATCTCCATATTAAAAACAAATTATTGTTCAAACATAAATCAGTGGCAAGGAAGGAATCACACCAACAAAATGATAGCACTTCCATCCCTCCTCCCAGAGAGACTGACTTTCCAGTGAGGAATCTAGGAGGCTGCAGATCAATGTCCAGCCATAAGTCCAAGCCCTGCGATTGGTATCAGGGTCGCCCCTAACAACTTACATCACCAACCAGCACAATCACGCTTCCACTGAAAATAATGGCTCCCACACAGTCCTACAGCCTCTTTTCTATAGTCTAGCCTTCATGGTTCCAGAGAATGCTATGCAAGCTACCAAGGGAGGGAAGCAATTAAACAGTCCTACCTAGGTAAAGCATCTATGAATCATGACAATTACTATCATGGCAAGATAAGTAAGTGGCACCAGCATTAGCAGGTTAGTGACAGCCACCAGCTGTCTAACTGAACTTAAGGCCTACTCAACAGGAGGGAAATCATGCCTGGTACTGGAAAACTAGCCCAGTTTCCTAGGGCTAGTTGGGTTATGGACCTTAGAAAAGATTTACTGCCACCTTGCTGGACCAGAATAATTCCCTACTACATCTAAATTTTAACCTTATATCCATAGTTAAGTGTAGCTACTACCCCTCAATGGAGATCCTTTTCTTTATAGCAAGTGGAGACCGTGGCAGAAAACCACAGTTGGAAACAATGCAGAAATCAGTGGATTGTAGGGACCTCAGCCGAAACAGATTTACAACACAGCTCCCGCATCTATGGCTCACAGGACATACCAGAAGGAGGGAGAGGAAAGACTGTAAAAGCCAGAATACCAGGAAGCCTGCTGTGAAATAGTTTTTCTTGGAAATAGCTGCATAAAAAAGCTGTTAGTTAAGAGCACTGGCTGCTCTTCCAGAGGTCCTGTGTTCAATTCCCAGCAACCACATGGTGGCTCAGGACTATCTTTAGTGGGATCGGATGCCCTCTCCTAGCATTTAGCTGTATACGCAGATAGAACACTCATATAAATAAATAAATAAATAAATAAATAAATAAATAAATAAATAAATAAATAAGTTAAATAAATAAATAATCCCCCCCACCAAAAAAAAAAAAAAAAAAAAGAAAGAAAGAAAAAAGAAAGAAAGAAAGCAAGCTGCATAAACAAGACTGGAACTAATATCAATGGACATGTTTCCGCCTTTAGACAATGGCAACTACTGCCTGTGAGAAAGGCTCCCACCAGCAATGAGCTGCCACCAGCAATGAGTACCTTCACTGCCTGTCCAGTGCAGAGCAGTCAGCCTTGATGCCACATACACAAAATTAAAAAATAGACTCAGAATGTTTAATATATATATGAAACCATACACTTGTGCATACAAATATAATAAAAAAGAGACTATCAACTTGAGAGTGGGGGTTATGGGAGGGGCACAAGAGAGGGTAACCGGAAGAAGCTAGAGGGAAAAAAGGGAGGAGGAAGTGATGTAATTCTATTTCAATTTAAAACATACACACACGCACGCACACATATATAATAAAACATGCACACACGTATGTAATAAAACAAAACAAAAGTGCTTCTTAGAATTCAGAGTCTGGCCCATCTCTTTTGCTTGGGTTTCAATTCCACACAGAGGAGAAAAGGTGGACCCAGGGCATGGCCACATATCTAGAATACTGGTGCCCAGGGAGCCACTCCGTGTTTAAGTCAAGAGAATACCAGTCCACTGGCACATACATGTTAAGGCACAGAAAGCGTCTGCTTAAATACTGTGAGGTATATGTTAGTGGGACAGTGAGTGACCAAGTGGGGAGCACAGAGCTGAGGTGTGAGTGACGGTTCCCAGTACTTGCCCTTGCATAGCCTGAATCTCACAGCAAAGAAAAAGTCAGGCTTCAAGGGTGTGATGTTTCATGGGGAAACAGGCATGTTAAGCAAATAAAAAGACTAGAGATGTCATCCAGTGTTAATGAGTGCCAGACAAGCTCCAGGCCCTGGGTTCAATATTCTGTACCTAATGAATGACAAATGAGTATATGAGTGAATGAATGAATAAAAACTGAGACATCTAGCTCAAATGCTACAACATGAAAAACAGTATTTAATGTTCGGCTCTTTAGCTGAGCATTCTTAGACATTTGATTTACTTATTTAATTTCATTTGGAAACAGGTGCTTAGGCATGCCAGGGTGGTTTCTGGTTCCCTATCTAGTGAAGGATGACCTTCAACTTCTGATTTTCCTGCCTCCAGCTTCTAAGCACTATCTCAGGCATGCACCCCGCACACTCTTCTGAGCCAGAAATGTATTTCATTGTCTTATTCATGATTGTACTATATATATTTTGATATCATTTTATGCTTTTATTAGTGTATATTAGACTTAATACTGAATTTTATTATGATATTTTCATAGTGCATATAAGGTATTTTTATTTCATTCTCTCTCTCTTGCACACAAGCACGCATGCACACACAGTTTCCCATTAACTTTAAGTTGAGATACTCAAGAAATAACCAGCTACACCCTCCCCAGGGCCCGAGCAGCCCCCACAGGATGTGGCCCAAGGACAGACCGCACCACCATCTTGGCCAGTGCACACAAGCCCTCACAAGTAGTCCTTTGGAAACTACTACCCCAAACCCTCAGGCTACGCTTCTCACTATAAAGCTTCTCTGAAAAGAGATTCCCAGGCTCTGGCTTGGCAAATTAAAGACAGTGACAGGGACACCAGGGAAGGGATGGATACTCCCCTTGGAGATTGAAATGCACCTGGAAACAAAAGAAAGGGCAAGGGAGATATGCTCGGTGCCGGCCCAGGCCGACAGTCAGCTCTGTTTTCCTCACGTTGCCTCTAGGCAGAGCGAGGTAGATGCTGCCATCTAGAGATAACTAGGGATATGGCTTTGATAGCAGCTGTGGCTGACAAGGGAAAGGCGGATGGGGTGACTTGGAGGACCACAGCCTGAGAAGGGCATTCTTTCAAGATGATTCTGCCCTACTTAAAGAAATAGCAGCTCCCATGAGTGCATGAATGAAATTCCCCTGGAAGAGAAAGCTGGGGAATGAAGAATTATAGAGGAAAGAAATCAAATAGATGACTTATGTTTTGTTTTGTTTAAAAGAAGAAAAGAAGAATATGTGCAGCCATGTCCTCAGGGACCAAGGGTTAGCACCTCTGGAAACCACTGGACTTCCAGAGTTATGAACTACGGAAAAGGAAAATGAGGTTACAGAGAAAGCCACAGGGAAAAATTAAAGTCAGATAGGCAAGAAAAGAAGCCAATATTGAAACTCAGCCCAAGACTGTGGCATCTCGGGGAAAACAAGAGACATGAGTAATGAAAATATAATGAGTATATATTTGACATCACAGGGTACCAAAGCTCACAAAAAGATAAAGGAATTCCTGTACCTATAGAAAAGAGGTTAAAAATGACTTTCCATCTACGTGGTTTTCATCCTTTAATTTAAATAAAATTCTCAAAATCTTCTATTAGAATTTATCATATTATAACATGAAATAACTAAATCGTACTTTTTTAAAAATGGAAAATGACATCTATCTAACCCTGGATTTCTCAACCAACAAACTTGATCTAAAATCCCGAAACAGGTAACTAAAGAGAGTTCTGCCTGATCAAAGACCATGCTTTTATCTGCTCTGATGACAGGTTCCCAATCTGTCGCTCTTAATGAAAAGCTTTCTGTGTTGATGGAGCTCAGACTGTGGTCATAATCCCAATGCCAGTCTGTGCCACCTGTCAGCCTTGTAGGACAGGTGATGAGCTTCCCGCTGTAGCGAGAACACGAGCCATGAACAACTTCAGCTACATCTACCTAATTTCACACCAAATGCAGATCGGTTTAAAATGCCAGATAAGTGGAGACCATTCGGTGATGGCCAAGCCCCTCCCCCGTCTCATGGGATGAGAAATCAAAGGGCTGTCAATGTGATGGATGAAGGGAATTACTCCTGGTGTGCTGTCAGTGCCCGGCCCCCTCGGAGACAGCCTTCACATCAGCATTACAGCCCAGAGATGCTCTCAACAAGTTAGGATAGAGGCAGCCTAGGAAAACAGCTCAACCCCATAGAGCAGAGCAGGCCTACCCTTGGTACTTCTCTGTTGGTTGCTCTCATGACACACTGCACGCAAATACGTTTTTAATGGAGGAAACTATCACTAAAGTGAGTGTGACGCTTGGTAGCTTTTATGACTTCATAACTACAAACTAACAAGGAAATCTAAAGTTTCCCTTCATCACGGCACAGAGAAGCCCCACCCCGACTTCCTGCAATGGGCAAAAGACACAAGTCTCTGCACCCAGAGGGCACACTGGCCTCATAGGTTCAGCTCTGATTCCTGGAGGAAAATGCAGTCTTTGGTCCTGCTCCTTTGTAACCCAGATTCTCATCCTGAGATCAGCAGGACTCAGTGGACACCCAAGTCCTAGGCTTTTCTGTCCCAGACTCCACCAGGACCAGTTACACAAGCATGCTGGCCAGTACAGAGCAGTGCTTAGGGGGTAAAGGGGAGATATGAGTCCTCCTCCCTTGATCTAGAGTCCAAGAACTCTGGCTACATGAAAGAAGCTGCTGTTCAATGTTTTTACAAGGGATGTTTTATCCTCACTGGCTTTCAAAGAAGAAGATGATGTTATTTATAGGGATAGAAAAGGCTTAAACTGAGGGAACGTCTTTACAATATAACTGGAAATAAATTCTACTCCAAAAATTCTGAGGCTCCCCTACCAACTATTCTAGATGGTAAAAAAGACAGAAACCAACAAGAATTGGACGATGTGGTGTAAATACACGGAGACATACAAAGGAAAGGATCAACAACCAAGATACACACCTTTTATATAATTGGGAATTAGTATAAGTTGAAAGTGGTATTAGAGATTCCAGAGGAAAAGAACTGTTGAATAATGCTGGAGTAAGTGCCTGGTCACTTGGAGAAAGAAAAAAAGTGCAAATACTCTATTCCTTAAAAAAAAAAAAAAATCCCTAAATACTAAAAACCAATATGTAGGGATATCAGGAAAATAAGAACATTCTTAGAATCAAGGAAGAAAAAAAAAAACAAACAAACAAACCATTTTAAGCCTCACATCAAGCCATTGGACAGGGTTTCTCTATGTAGCCATGGCTGTCTTGGACTCTATGGACCAGGCTGGCCTCAAACTCACAGAGATCCTCCTGCCTCTGCCTCCCTGAGTGCTGGGAATACAGGTGTGCACCACCACCCTGGCTGGTGAAGCTATTCTTGACATAAACTCTACCAGACTTAAAAATGAGCAAACTTACTCTGTGGAAAATAAAATTATTGTTCATAAATACTCATGCCCCTCTCTCTTTACCCCACTGATACCTGACTGTGGGACCTGATTCGGTCATTAGGCAAGAAGGCCTTACGTCAGCTTGAGATCTGTTAGCCATGCAAGAGTGTCTATCTCCTGTATGTGATGAGCATACAGACCAGCACTGCCCTTCAACCAGAAGAGTGAGAGGCATATACCAACATGACTGACCTGCAATACAGGCACCAGCCACCCCAGGCTACAGGTACAGAGCTCAAAACACAGCCAACTGCAGCTGTTACACTCTGCCCCAGCCAGAGACACCAGGAACTGCCTCCGAGAAAGTGACTTGCTACACAAGATTATGCTCCAGACAGCCGGGTGACAGACATTCCTAATTTTTTTTTGTTGTTCAGCGGGTTTGCCTTAATGTTAAAGCCGAAAAGAGTGCAAGGAGATACCACTCGAAAATGCAGATGGGAAAGTCCTACACAAAAATGCTTGTTTTAAAATATTTCATCATGATAACATAGCATTTTCCCTCAGTACCGTGAAATGAGTGACTTTTTAACATTTTTTTAAAATGAAACTTTTTATACCTTCAAAGAACTTTACTTTCGTACCGGGCATTAAACCCAGGGTCCTGAGCATGCTAAGCAGGTGCCGCACATTGAGCCACACCCTTAGTACAGAATTGGGGATCTTTTTCAAACCTCAAAGTAAAGGCAAAGGGGTGCTCTGCACATGATACCAAGCTCTCCCACAGACCACTGCATTTACCATCACTGGCATGAAATGACCAAGGCGTTTTGTTTATGATAAAGACAGTGATGAGTTCTACCACTGCGCTGGTTCAGCTGAACCCAGAAGGCCCTAATGAAGAAAAGAAAAGAATGGAAGAATACCAAAAGAAAACTGTTACATTTTTGTGTGTTATCACTGTCTGTGACTTCAAACCAAACCTACAGATAAGACTAAAAGTTACAAAGCTTAATTAACTTCAAAAGCAGTCTCTAGAAGCTGATTCAATTACCCTCACACTTTAGCAAACAGGTGAAAATATTTATTTGTAACGGATATTATTTAAGGTCCCCAAGAGCAAGCCTAACAAAGAGTGTACAAATTCCAGGAAAAAAAAAAAACTTATTGAAAAACACTAAAGAAGTCCTCAGTTAATAGAGCAATATACCATGTTCTAGACTAGTAAAACTCAACATCATAAAAATGCCAATTTCCCCAAACCGATCTACAGATTTAATGTAATTTTAATCAAAATCTCAATCAGTGTGCAGAATTTCATGAGTAAATTTATTCAGAAAATAAAAGTGCCACAAGGACCTACTGTGACCTAGAGGAACTTGCTTGAACAGACACTAAGACTTGTCATGAGATCCCAGTAATTAAAAAAGTAGGACACAGAGGCAGACAGAGAGACTAGCCACAGGCCAGAACACCCAGAAACAGCCACGTGAATTGAGAACTCCACAACGAACACCAGAACTCAGCAGTGTGTTTTGATGTGACTTACTCCGTCATGGACAATGATGTTGTCAAGATTGCCCATATCCACACCAGGACTCCATGACGTTCAGTGACAGTTCTCCAGATTTACGTAGCCAAGAAATGTCATTACCATAATCTAGTCTCTCACCCCAACCTCAAATAGGCCAGTCTTCTCCAGCAGTTGCTTTGCCTTAAAGAACAGCTAGCAAATAAAGCAAGACAAAGAGCCTGTACATGAAGGGTGATTGCAGATCCTGAAAAGAAATCTCAGCAGGAAACTAAGCAGAACATGGTAAACGCAAGAAAATGAGAGAGTGGTGATGTTTGTTATAGGCAAGAGTCGGACAGCCGAAAAAGATGGTGCACTGTACATTATACTGCTAAACTGCCATGTGTGGTTTCAGCTCGCCAAGAACCTGGCTCTGGAAGGGGGATTGTTCCACTTAGTCAGACCCAGTATGTTTATGCCAACATGTCCTCTAAGGCTTGTTTTCTGGGCCTTACCAAAACCCTGTGACAGGGAGGAAAGAGAACAGCAGAACATTCAACAGTAAAAATGCCATGCCCTTGAGAATTGCTCAAAGGTGAACCACCTCCAACAGGGTAACTGCAACAGGAAAATCCAACCATGGGCAGCTCATCCACAGCAAGAAGTCTCAGCTGGGAACAACAGCTGGCTGCCTCAACTGCCCAAGTGGCTTTCTGCGGGATGCTGTAAGTGTCTGACCTGATGGCGTCTATCTAGCGTTTTTACTATCTATTGATCTCTTTCTATTTATTCTTTTACTTTGGCTTGCTATATACTTAATAAACTCATTAGGTTCAAAATGAAAAGGAGGACTATCACAGACCATCCTCTGAACTGTATGAAATAAAGATAAGAAGAAATGGTCTCCTGTTCAGAGAAAACCACATTCAAGCCAGACCACGAGTCCATGTAATTGAGGAAACTGTGAGTTACAGAGTCAGACTATGACGGATAATGTGATGGGCTGATTTATGTGGGTCACAGCTGGGGATAAAAAGAAAACAACTGCCTCCAACCCTATAGACATACACTCGAATTAGAAGATGGACACTCACACCGGCACTTTCCATGGTATGGGGGGAAATACACAGAACCCTAAAATACCACGGGGACCCAAACCCTGCATCTGTGCAGCTGTTAACCCTAAATCTTCAGAACCCCATTTAACACTTCATGCATACAAGAAGAGGCGGAGATTTAAAGTCAACCACACAAATGCTGTATTTTAAAATCACTAGAGCAGAAGGTGAAGCAGGTTCACCTTGTCCCATAAACTTTGTTTCCAAAGAGCTATAATTCTGTGGCTGGGTTCTCAAATACTTAGTTTAGTTATGTGAAATTCCTATTAAAATGCTTTATGTTCTGAGCCCATTTAATAGCTTGATTTTTTTTTAGTTTGTGTATGCCTAGCATCTATGAATGCCGAGAGAAACACGCTTTAAATAAAAATGAAACAGAAGAAAAATGACATTTTAAAGAATGGAAATCAAATTAAAATCTAAATTGCAAATTGTGTAACATGTATAAGAAAGCAAAGTTAGAACACCAAGAAATGCTGAAAGGGGATGTACTTTAGAGGGTCATAAACCAAACAATAATATTAATTGTAATAAGAAGGCTTATTTAAATGGAAATGCCAAAACTCAGGCTTTTCATAAGCAATGGTCATGACTTCCCCAGCTAACGTGCCAATATTTTTTACTTTCTTTTACATAGCCAACCAATTAGAGCATATTTCCAGAGAACTAGTTATATTTGCTGGCAATTATTTGTTATCTTAGCTATAATTCTGTAGCTTTCAAACAACAAATAACTGTCTTACATCTGGAGAAGAAAAAAAGAAAAAGATGTCATGATGTCTGAAGACACAGTTGAGGATGTGTTACGTTCCAATTATCATCATAGGCTATGAAGCAGTTCTCGCGATAACCAACGGCACTTGTGGCACCTTAGTGGTGGCTAATGACATGCGTAGCTATTCTTTCTACTTAAATAAGAAATTAAATACACCTCTTATGAAGGATAGATGGGGTCTGCCTCACACGATTCAAACCTCTTTTCAATAATTAGGCTAGACTTGAAGATGTTACAAACTCAGGTTGTCAGGACTGACAAGTAGAGGCTTTCCCCACGAAACCATCTCACTGGCCCGTTTCTAATTTTTAATCTCTTCATTCACTGTTACTGCTTTTACACACATGTCGTAAGTCGGTATTCGTTCTGAAACTTGGCTGACATGCCTCAAAGATGAGGGCGAACATGTTTTCTTCCAGGTAGATGTAACTACCTCCAAGCCCTCCATGTATATCCTGTCTCCCTCATCAGCCAGGCTGGGGCACTCAGTCCTCTCCAGGACCTGGCAAGCTCCTGTCTGCACATCCACACAATGTCTTCTCCGACAGGCTCCTACTGGAAAGTCTCAGACGTGTCAACATATTTTGAATAGTATCTGTAAGCCACACGGAAATCACTGGTCTACGTTTTTCATTTATTATGTGTGTACACACATGTCCGCATGCATGCGTGCCACAACACATATGTAGAGGTCAGAGGACAACTTGCAGGAGTCAGTTTTCTCCTTCTATTATGTTTGTTTTAGGGATCAAACTCACGGCATCAGATCTGGCCACAGTTACCTACTGAGCCATTTTGCTGGCCTCATGAAAGTCATTTAAAAATATATTCACATTTTAGGAATTCCGACTCAAAAGTGTTTCATCGATGGGGTGGGCCAGCAAAAATATCAGAGGCCTGATAAATATCCTCTAATGGTGCTACATCTGGGCAAGGAACATCAAAGTCTGGCAAGGAACAAATATGGAAATATAAGCTGTGTTTTTGGTAAAAGAGATGTTACTGCTTCGAAGACCCAAATACATAGGCACCATGCAAATGCTATGCCAGATGTCAGTTCACAAGTCATAGCTTTTTACTTAAACAAATAAAACAGGGTTCTGGGACCCTGGGCAGTACTTTTCTGTCATCCATTAAGAAGAATAAAAAAAAAAAAAAAAAAGAAAAAGAAAAAAACTATTCTTTTTTCCCCTTTTTCCTAAGGGTTTTAGTTAATGTTGAAAATGACACTTTATCCCTTTTCCAGGACTTTTGATCTCAAGTAAGCAGTAAGCCTTGCCAATTATGCCACAGAAAACACAGAAGACACACAGCTCTTTCTTTGAAACAGATTTCAGAGGGGCAGATCTTTCCATGGCCAGCATTATATACATATTTAGCCTCAGACATTAGGTACGCATTTAATAAAATAAAAACAAACTTTTCTGATTTAATAAGTTAATAATAATTCCTCTTTGTCTAGGATGATAGTAGTTGTCAACAGTGTGCATTTTGGGATTGTTCCTTTAATTTTTATGTGTATGGCTGTTCTGCCGGCATGTACGTCTGTGTACCACATGTGGGCAGTCTACATGGAAGTCAGGAGAAAGTATCGGATCTCCGAGACTGGAGTTACTGACAGTTGGAACCATCCTATGGGTACTGGGAATTGAACCTAGGTCCCCTGAAAGAGCAGCCTGTCCAGCCCTTTTATATGTTCTGAGCAGATATTCTTAATGTTCTTATAAGTATGGCTTCACTTGATACCCGAAAACCGCATAGAACAGATGCTATTCCTAGCCCTGCTGTTGAGAGGCATGAAGGAGTTAACTCTTGGTCAAAGTCATGCATCTAGTACACGGCACAATAAGAATCCAATTCGGAAAGCCAGGCCTTGACACCCACATTCTTGAATACTCCTCCCACTGTATTTTTCCTTTGTGTGTGTATCCTTTCCTTTCTGTTATTCTCTATTCTCTGAACCTTAGATTTCTGAGACAGGCCCTGTTACTGAACCTGAACTTTCCCTATCAGCTAGGCTGCCCTCCTGGAAACCACCTACCCCCATACGAGCTAGGGTCACATAGAGACACATATACAGCATTTAATTATTAAAGTCTCTGGGCAAGGGGAGAGGAGTTACCCACGGTCTGATCCAGCCATGATATTCTCCAGTTGCAGGCTCTGTTTGTGAAAGCCAGGTCTTTGTGTTGCTTACATTCTTATAACCTGACAAACGTACTTAAGTGAGGAGAGGTAGGGTCTTTACTGTCTTGTGTGATCACAGGTCAGAGGACGCAGTCCATTACGAAAGGAAAGGCATGGCAGTAGGCAGCTTCATCCCTGGCTGCAAGAGCGTGTGACATGGCTTAGTCCTTACATCCTGACCAATGTGGAAGCTGAGAGAACTCAGATGAAAATGGAACTAGGCCCTGTTCCTATTATTGGGGAACCCTCTTGGACACTGAGCTGCCATGGGCTACTTCTGTGTAGGGGTTCTAGGTTATCTCCATGCATCAGTCTCAGAAAAGACCTGTGGCCAGATAATTTGGTTCTGCTGCTCTCCTTATAGATTTCCTGTCCCCTCCAGGTCTTTCTGTCTCCTTCTTTCATAAGATTCCCTGTACTCTGCCCAAAGTTTGGCTATGAGTCGTAGCATATGTTTTGATACCCTGCTGGATAAAGTCTTTCAGAGGCCCTCTGTGATAGGCTCCTGTCTTGTTCCCTGTTTTCTCACTCTTCTGATGTCCATCCCATTTGCCTGTCTGAATGAAGATTAAGCATCTTACCCAGGGTCCTTCTTGCTTAGCTTCCTTAGGTATACAGATTTTAGTATGATTATCCTATATTATATGTCTAATATCTACTTATAAGTGAATATATTCCATGTGTGTCTTTCTGCTTCTAAGATACCTCACTCAGTATGATCTTTTCTAGATCCCACCATTTGCCTGCAAATTTCACGATTTTCTTGTTTTTAATTGCTGAGTAGTATTCCATTGTGTAAATGTACCACAATTTCTGTATTCATTTTTCAACTGAGGGACATCTGGGTTGTTTCCAGCTTCTGGCTATTACAAATAAAGCTGCTATGAACATGGTTGAGCAAATAACCTTATTGTTTACTTGAGCATCTTTTCAATATATGTCTAGGAGTGGTATACCTGGATCTTGATGTAGTACTATTCCTAGTTGTCTAAGAAAGCACCAGAATGATTTCCAAAGTGGTCTCTTTGACCACCTCCACCTGAGGGGGGAGCAGCCTTATGAGTCTACAGAGGAAGACAGTGAAGCCAGTCCTGATGAGACATGATAGACTAGGGTCAGATAGAAGGGGAGGAGGACCTCCCCTATCATTGGACTGGGGAGGCGCATAGGAGGAGAAGAGAGAAGAAGGGCAGGATTGGGAGGGGGTGCGGGAAGGGGACTACAGCTAGGATACAAGGTGAATAAATTGTAATTAATAAAAATAAAAAAGAAAATGGAACTAGGCTAAAATCCTCAATGACTTCCCAGTGACCCACTTCTCTCAGCTAAGTTTCATCTCTTAGATTCCTCCATTTCCCCAAACAGGAACACCAACTGAGGGTCATGAGTTCAACCACAAGAGACTATGTGGCATATTTCACATTCAAACCAAAGCAGTCCTCAGAAGGCAACTGAAGCATAGAATGGTCAGGATAATAGTTCCATTTTCACTAGTTCTTGCAAAACAATGACTCAAGGGATATTTATACATTTATACATATGCATCTATATTGATCCATGGCATTTTAGAGTCCAGGTGTTATTTACTCAGTATTAAATTGTACAGTGACAACAGTACAAGCACCTTCATTTCTCAGTCTCTTTAGGGTATGCCAGCAAGAAAGCAACAATTTTCACTCAATTTTATTAATTAATTCATTCATTCATTCAATCACTTTACGGCCTGATTGCAGCCCCCTCTCCTCTCCCCTCAGTCCCACCCTCAAGCCACCTCACCCTTTCCCCCTCCCCTTCTTCTCAGAAAAGAGGAGGTCCCCTCCTTGGGTACCAACCCGCCCTGGCACAAGTAGAAACAGGAATAAGTACATTCTTTTCCCACTGAGGCCAGAGAAGGCAGCTAGGGGAAAGAGAGCCAAAGGCAGGCAACAGAGTCAGAGACAGCTCCTTCTCCCATTGTTAGGGGACTCACATGATGACCAAGCTGCATATCTGCTACTTATGTGTAGGGGACCTAGGGCTACCCCATGCATGTTCTTTGGTTGGTGGTTCAGTCTCTGTGAGGCCCTATGGGCCCAAGTTAGTTTATCTGTAAGTCTTCTTGTGATGTCCTTGACCTCTCGAGGTCCCTCAAGACACCAATGGCATGTATTCCCTTACACGTGGATATTAGCCATAAATTACAGGATACACACGCTACTATGTACAGAACCAAAGAAGCTAAGTAACATGGATGGCCCAAAGGAAGATACTTGAATCTCACTCAAAAGGGGAAATGAAATAGACATTTGAAGTAGAGGGAGAAAGAAAAACTGGGTGGGAGAGGAGGTGGGGAGAGTAACAGGGGTAGGGATCAGATGTGGGGGAGCGGGATGGGCTGGGGATGGAGGGATGACTGGGAGAAAGAACAAAAATCAGTTGAAGAGGAGCTCTCTGGGACAGGGGAGGGTCCCTGGAGTCTATGGAGGTGACCCTAGCTGAGACTCCTAACAGCAGAGCATATGGGGTCTGAAGTCCCCACCTCCTGTAGCCAAGTGGGACTCCAGTGGAGAGAGGAGGACACCAACACACCCATAAAACCTTCGACCCAAAATCTGTTTTGCCTACAAGAAGTGTAGGGATAAAGATGGAGCAGAGATTGAGGGAATGGCCAACCAATGAGTGGCCCAACTTGAGACCCGCCCCATGGGAAAGGGCCAATCTTTGATACTTTCAATGATACTCTGCTGTGCTTGCAGACTGGAGCCTAGCATAACTGTCTTCTGAGAGCCTTCATCCAGCAGCTGATGGAAAACAGATGCAGAGACCCACAGCCAAACAGTAGGCCAAGCTCTGTGGAAGAGTGGGAAGAGTGGGAGGAAGGAGGAACTCAAGTTTTAGTGGTAGGTTAGACAGAAAGAAAGGTGCAGATCCAAAGTGGGACAGATGAAGTAACAGGAGCTGAGGCTGTGAGCAAACAAACAGGAGAAACAGTAGGGGTTAGAACAAAGATCACCCCTAGGATGAAGTCAGAGTTACTGAAACTCAAGCCAGGGCCTTATGCTTTTGCACGGCATTTATAAAAATGTCCCCACAGGCACTCATCAGAGGCTTCACTTATGATTGTTATTAAAAAAAAAAAAAGAAAGAAAGAAAGAAAAGAAAACAGAAGCTGATGTGCCCTGGCCAATAAAGAGCACAAACAACAAAGGTGGACTCTGCCACACTGCTGTTCTCCACATGAAGGCAAATGAACATAATGTCTGATTACAAAGGAGAGAGCTCAGAGGATCCAGGAGACCATCACTAATAAAACAGAGTTAATTTCCTTTAGATGAAAATTCCTGAACAGCAATTTTAACCACAGACAAAGCATCCTTTCTTTGGAGGCTTCCTAAATTAAAAACAAATGAACAAACAAACAAACAAACAAAACTAATCAAACAAAAAACCCACCTCACTCAACTGGATGGTTGAAGGTTCTCCACCCACCTCACAGGAGCATCCTTCACTCTAGGAGCAGGGATGCTGGTGGTGTTCTAGCCTTCCAGGGAAACTCACTCAACTGTCATGACCCCGGAGCCCTAGAGTTTTCATGTGGCCCTCTGTCTCTTGACTAAAAGCATCAGGTAAGAAGATACACCATTGGCTGATTCCCCACCCTTTCTGTCTCCTATCCCGTAGTATCCATAGGTCCACTATGTCTTGAAACTTGCCTGCTTAAAACCTATGCAGGTTTTTAATTCAGCTGAAGTTGCAAAGCCTTTCACCTGCAGCTTGAGTCACTCTTATACTTCCATGAATCCTCGCAGCCATAACTGATGCAGCCACATCTCTAATTTCCCAGAATTCTCCTTTCAATGAGCCCTACAGCTCTTCAGAAATGAGAACAATGCTACATCATTTCTACAAAGCCTTCAATAATAGTTGTGTAGTAGGGTCCCCATTAATAGTGAATTAAGTAAGAAATGAACATAATGGGGAAAATGCCCATTTATAATCCAGAGCCAGATTGACACTTCAGATGCCAACAAACCAGGGATAAATACAGTTACTGACTTTTCTCATTACACTAGCCATGAAAGTGTTTGCAGAAAAATAACAAAGGTGACAGGCATGGCGGTGCATACACTTAATCCCAGCACTCAGGAGGCATTGGCAGGTGGATCTCTGAGTTCAATACCAGCCTGGACTACAGACTGAGTTCCAGGACAGCCAAGGGCTACACAGAGAAAACCTGTCTCAAAAACCAAACCAAAACAATCAAACAAAAACACAACAACAACAAAATCAAAACAACCAAACCAAACAAAAAACAACAAAAACCCAAAAGATGGGACTGGAGAGATGGCTCAACAGTTAAGAGCATTTTCTGTTCCTCCAGAGGACACAAATTCAGTTCCCAGCATCTACACATATTCACAGCATTAATGTTCTTAATGTGTTTTGCTTCCCTCCAAAATGGCAAGCAATTCAAAGAGAATATGTGTTTCTTGCCTTTAGCAAGGGCGCCTGCGCCCTCAGACTTTCCCAAATGCCCTTGGTAACAGGAAATGCACAGCTGGTTGGCCTACCCAGGCACACCCACACACCGAGCTACTCCAGGAGGTGCCCGTGTCCTTCTGAGGCAGGACAGCACATGTGCCAGGTAGGAAATGCTTTTGAATTCTTTCAGAATGAACAGGAGAAAAGACCTAAGGCATGGTGAGTTTCAGGCTGAATTTCAGTCTTGAAAACAGTCTCTCCTCAACACATAGCATTCTTTCTCCTTTCTGAATAAGCTGAATCACAATTCTCTTTCCTTGAAGGGTGCTAATTATCCTGTGGGCATCTAAGCACACTTCGCATTAAGGGTACACACCAGAGTTATCTCTTCACAGAGGCAGTAGCTGGATCATAGTGAGGATTTTATAGTCTGCGTTTAAAATGATTTTTGATTTACAGACTCGAGTTAAACTGGCTCCTCTGTGGATGGGCCCAGGTGAGCCCATAATGAGATTTATCTTTGTGGATTAGGCCTGACCTGTAATAATCTGCTCAGGGCCCCCTATTGCTATTTCAGCACTGAGTTATGAAAATTCATCCCTTCACTATAAACAGAACCTAGCTCAGAGGGTAATGACTATGAGATGTATTACTCTTGGAATACAAGCACTCCTGAGACCCTGATTATAATGTCCACAGCTGAAGGCACTATTTCACAATTGAGATTACTACTTTCCAGCTGAAAAAAAAAATTTGAACCATGGAATAATGCCTTTAGCTACACACAGTGTAATCACACTCAGCAGTTCCTGGATCCCAGGAGCGATCCAGGTTGCAGACAGCAGGGCTGGTAAGTTGATTTAGGAAATGCAAGGGAAATGGTAAGGAAGGAAGTACTGAAAATGCTTACTTCCTACTTGCTACATCTGCTGGCTTTACTGCACCTAATAGTCATGTTGACTTTGTAAATGCATATGTTTAAAAGAATGATTTTTTTTTTCTAAAAATGGCAGAAAAGTTTTTTTTTCTTTTAATTTTTGGAAGAATATACTAGCTGCTGACAGGAATATAAGTAATACACATTAACACGTAGACGATGTGACAAAGGTTAGACAGACCTTTACAATCTTATCTGTTTTGCCCTAATAGTCCCCCTGCAAGTCACCCAGCTACTCTGGGGTGAACAAAGACTTATAATGTGGATGTATCACAATTATTAACAGTAGGAAAAACTTAGAAATAATCTAAATAAGACAATATACTGTGATGAAGCTATGCACCAGAATATTATGCAGCCATTAAATGGAGTCATAACAGCTAAGGATAAATGGTAATTTAGAGATGTGTTCCACAACTTTTGTTAAGCAATTTATCCAAGGGCATTCAAACCATTCCTACATCAATATTTAATAGGCGCGCTCTTGGCGTTAACTAATTAAACTTCAGATCAGGTTCTTGTTTTTGAGCTATAAGGCTAATGAAGTATTGATATAATATTAAATGACTGTAAATAAAGACTGCACCCTAAATAGGATGCTGGCATCACTGTGAATGAGTGAAAAGGGAAAATACATTTCTGCATCTGTTTAGTGAATTTTCCAGGACTCCTCACAATGCATTTTTGCAAATGTAAAAGATGAATATTCATTGAGGCTCTTGGAATATATTACAGCTTAAATAGTTTGGTTTTTAATATTTATAGTACATCATGAAATATAATTTTTCCATTAAGGGAAATGGATGTGATATAAAAAGATAATCACCAAAGAAACAGAATTTCACCACTTCACCAAAAGCTTGAAGTTGAAAAACAGCACCTGAGAACCCCTTCCTTGTCTAAAAATGTTTAGTCGCCTGGAAAGCTCTCTCGGTTTGTTAATTTTGTTTTGAGCACGGAAGAAAAACAAAGAAACAATAAGATAATCCACCAGCACAGAGAGGAAGGCTGTACCCAATCATCCAGAGGATGACTTTTTGTTTTCATCTTTTCTTAGCCACTCCAGCTAAGGCTAATTCACAGCCTCATCTCCAAGACACATTTTACTCAGCAGCCCCAGAAACACAGGGGAGGGAAGACGTCTCGAGTGACAGGCACAGTACCAAGCTCTGCCCAAGAGGCTACTCATTAATCCTCATATTAACTGTATAAAGTTAACACAATGCTGATCCCCCTCCACAGATGGAAAACCCGAGGCACACACAAGCCTACATGGAATTAATAAAAGGTAGACTTCATACTCAAAACTGCTCTACTTCCCTCTCATGTCATGTCCAAATGGACAATTATACCTTGACTCCTGAATACACATTCACCAGTAGCTTCTCTCTGGCTTGAAGAGCAGTGCCTCAGATACACCACAAACCAAAACCAGAGTAGACTAGAGACAATAAGTACATAAGAGTCAGTTTCCGGATCACCAACATACACAAAAACGGGACTTCTTTGTTGCATGCGCTCTCCTGAGGAGTCCTGCACTATTCCCAGTACCAGGGACATAGAAAAAAAAAAAAAAAAACTATCTTTACCTTCATAAAAACTACGCCACAGTTATAGGAGATACAGAGTGAGCCTTCCTCATCCATGGGTCCTATATGCATTCAACCAATTACAGACAAAAACATGTTCACGCTGCACACAAATAAACTATTTTCTTGCTGTCATTCCTGAAGATGTACAGTGTATTTGCGGAGCACTTACAGCGTATTAAGTATTACAACTGAGATGACTTATGGTATATGGCAGATATTCATAGAATCTATGCAAATAAAACGCCCTTTTCAGTAAGTAACGCGAGCCCCCCCCCTGAGCTCCCCCCCCCATCAATGGTGAGAGATAGCTACGAATAAAATAGCAAATGCTACAGCATATTTGAAGATGGTAAAGACAGGGAGTAAAGTGAAGGCTGAAGAGTATATATCTTGCAAAAAAGGGAACAGCTTTAGACAAACGGTCAAGGAAGACCTCTATGAGAAAGAATGTGAATGGAATGTTTAGATGAACACAATAGATGAGGCAGGCAATTCGGGCCAAATACAGCTGGAGAGATCTA
This sequence comes from Psammomys obesus, assembly GCF_907164565.1. NCBI lineage: Eukaryota > Metazoa > Chordata > Mammalia > Rodentia > Muridae > Psammomys > Psammomys obesus. Next base: position 2,407,820 of record NW_026586463.1, read on the forward strand.
TGGGCACCTAATTTTCAGAGTCCCTCCTCCATCCATTACAGCAAAGTGCAAAAGCAGTAAATGTTTCTTATGATTGGCCACATCCACCATTTCTGGATGTCAGTCATTGAGGCTTACAACCATATTTTCCTACCAAGAAATAAGTCACCACTGGTCTTGCCCCTGCCGCCTGGAATTTCCATCTCTCCTGCCAGAAAGCAGCATCTGTCTAGGTCCCCCAGCTCCTGTCGGCGACGATGACTTCTTTGATAAACTACCCGTGTGTGGGGGGAGGGACAAAAAGATGGAGACAGCAAATGGGAAAATGAGTTTCCCTCCCTCAGATTAATGTATATCAAGTGTACATCTGACACTTCATCAGCACTCCCGGCTGGTGTCCCAGCGGGCGGACACCGGCTGAGCATGTATTCTGCCAGCTACCAGGCTACTTAGGATGAATTGGCAACATGCCATTTATCTGAAATGCCCAAAGTGTCTGGGAGAGGGAACACAACTACATTTAGCATTGCCAAGGAAAACTAGATACTTCGGGCTAAGAATTAATCTTCTCCTCGAGAAGGTATTTAGCAGTACCTTCAAGTGTGCCGATGGCTTTTAAATCACTACAGATCATGCATTTACTAAAATTCACACCCACCAAATCACATGGCCTTTATTAAATTCTTACTAGCATATTCTCAACTCTCAGGTAGAAGGACCATGCTGAAATGTGAGTTGTTTCGAAGGAAAAGAATTTTGTCTTATCAAAGGTGATGTCTGTCACTTGAGCACAACCACTTTGAATCTTTTTTTTTTTTTTCTGGTTCTTCTATACTTGGACAAATAGCTTTTCAACTTAGTGATTAGAAAAAAAATCAATGAAGCATGACTACATAGCTACATGAAAGCAGATTAATGAGCATCCATTGATTATGGACAATGATAATAATCTTACAATTTTGTCATATTTTTTTGAATGGCTGACATGCACTAAATGGGATCTGGCCTGTTCTATGGATTTTAAAGCTAGTCACAATTGTAAGATACACGCCGAAGACCAAAACCAGAGAGGTTTTAGGTGGATAAAATAATTAGGCCACCAATCAGAGCACACAGTCATACAATCCCTTCACTTTGCGGGTAGAGAAACCTGTCATTTTTCCATGAATAATTATTTGTTCCTTCATTACTATTTATTGACTGTCTCCTACATGGAAGGCACTGTGCTAAAGGTAGGAGAGAGAAAGAGGAAAAAAAAAATCAAGTCATTTGATAAGCCTGCCCTCAAGTCATTTACACTCTAATATGGAGAATTAAGCATTTAAAAGTCATGAATGAGTTGGGAAAATTAGCTCAGAGCTCGACAGGGATTCCAAAAATAACTCTAGAGGCCAGGAAGGCAGGGTCAGTCAGTGAGAAGGCATGCCCTGGTATGCAGAAGTGCCTCCGCAAAAATTCAGCTTGTTTGGAAGAAGATTCAATGAGAAAAGGTGAAAAAGGAAGGAAGGAAGGAAGGAAGGAAGGAAGGAAGGAAGGAAGGAAGGAAGGAAGGAGAAAGGGAGAGAGAGAGAAAGAAGGAAGGAAGGAAGAAAAAGAAAGAGAAAGGAAGAAAGGATGGAAGGAAGAAAAAAGAAAGGAAGGAAGGAAGAAAAAAGGAAGAAAGGAAAGAAGAAAGAAAGAAAGAAAGAAAGAAAGAAAGAAAGAAAGAAAGAAAGAAAGAAAGAA